>NW_003314374.1:441905-538750 GCF_000143415.4 Selaginella moellendorffii
GGGGCCCCCCCCCCCCAGAGGGGGGGGCCCCCCCAATGGGTTTCCTTTTGGGGAGGGGGGGTTTTTTTGAACCCCCCCCGGGGGGGCCCCCCCGGGCCCCCCCCAAGCCCTTGTTTTTTCCCCCCCAGGGCCCCTGGGCCCCATTTTAACCCTAAATCTATTTGGGAACCCCCCCAAAAGGGCCCCCCCAGGAGGGGTTGGGGGCCCCCCCCCCCCCCAAAAAATTTGGGGAAGCCCGGGGGGCCCCCCCCCCCCCCCCCCCCCCTTGGGAGACGCATGCTTTGGGCTTTCACCCCTTGAGCTGTATTAGTATTTGGACTTAGTCTCAGAATCGATTTCGGACTCGATCTCGGACCTGACTTCGGACTCAATCTCGGACTCAATTTCAAACTCGATCTCGGACTCAACTTCGGACTCGACCTCGGACTTAGTCTCGGACCCGATTTGGATCTCGGACTCTGTCTCGAACTCAGTCTCGAACTTGGTCTCGAACTCGGTCTCCGATTCAGCCTCAGCTCGATCCCGGACTCTATCTCGAACTTGGTCTCTGAGTCGGTCTTGGACTCGATCTTCGACTCGATCCCATCCGATGAACTCTTTGTCATTTCGGTCATGCTTTCGGGGATCCTTTAGCATACGACATCTCGGGGAGTCGGTTCCTTACAATTAAGTCTCTAAGATATTATTGTCTCTGCCTTTGATATTGGCCATCTATTGATCTTTGCATTTGGGCTAGTATAGGTAGACTGGCTTCAGCACTTCGTGTGCATGGTGAAATCTCTAGTCATAGGGTAGCTACTGTCGACTGGTCACATAACCCGCCTCTCTATCAATGTTCCTTATTCCGTTCAAAGGGCGTGACCGTGTAAACAACTTTAACTACCTGTTTACAATAGTCTATCTAAACCTTACCGACAAGTTTGGTTTCTTTGCTCAAGAGGGTTAGGGCCTCTAGCTTCTCTCTCTATGTCCCTGCAAGCAGGGGCATATCACACTTTTGTAAGTTGGGTGACACCCAGAGCAGCAAGGGTGGTTAACTCTGTTGGTCATTTCCTTGTCAGCAATGGCCAAAAGGTGTCTAAGTTAGTAGTGTATCCGCATTAGACAATTATTTAAGTTGGTGCATTTCTCACATAGTGTGAATACCATGAACTTTTTTCTGGAGTTGTTTCCTTGGTGGTATTCTAAACTCGAGTATGCATTGAAGAGGATGTCAATATTCCCTAGGGGGGGGAGAGTGTCGCGAATATGACTTCGGGTATCAAAAGTTATTTGTTGGCCAATCCTTATGGACACTCTTTTCTTACTACCACGACGGCAGGAGGTCGGTATTGCCAGACCCATTATTAGTTCCCACTTGAGTTAGTTGAGAAACTGGTCATTGACCGTGCACTTAAATCGGATAAACATAAGGTAGGAACTCCTATGTGTTTTTTGTTGAGCATACTTGGCCCGGTTTGAGAAACTCTTGTCATTGGCTTGCACTTGTTAGTATCAAGAACCCTCGTGATATTGAGATTGGTCCTCAATATTCGTTAAATGATAGCTTACCGTGTCTGCCAAACACCCTCACTATCATGCCCTTTGTGTTAGTTTCATTTTGGTCCCAAATGCTATTTATGGAAAGTGTCTAGATTTGCTCATTTGGCATATCTATGAAATGTAGAGATTGTTTTGAACACAATGGTGTTCATCCCATGTCTAAATTCGCATTCTAGCACCATTCTATATTTAATAAGTTTCAAACTTGTCCCAGAGACTAACTCTTGATACTAAGGGAGGCTTAGGGTGAAAGCCCAAAGCATGTGTTCCTTAAGGGGGGGGGGGCCTGTGGGGGGTTTCAAAATGTATAGTAGGAATATTGGGTAGGTCAGGCATGGCTGATTAACCTGAGGCATAGTTTAGCTCTTGCCTACATACCTGTTCTTGTTCTGCATCCAGCTTGGGTCTAAGCTTAAGCTCTACACCATGCTAGCTGGTGGAGTACCCATAGGCCATCGGTATGCCGAAATAGCACCAAACTCCATTTGGCTCTGTTTTGCTTGCTAGTCCTGGCATTGGGATGCTGGTTGCTCTAGGACTATTCCAAGTTGCACTGGGCTCCTGTCCCTTTGCTCCTTGGGCTGTATGCTCAAGAGTTGCTTCGTGGTCCAGTTCTATCACTCCTTGGCTCCATACTTGGGGGTTTGGCATCGTTCCTTTGTTCAGTGGCCCAAGGCCCTGAACCTCGGGTTCCACAGTACTGTCCTTTGGACATGTGGCATGTGACACATGGCATATAAAGGGTTTAGGTTCTGCTTTGTGGTGTTATCCTATGGTAAATCACCATAGGATAAAAGGTAAAAACCATGTGCACTACATCTAGCCATTTAGCTTTTGCACTTGATCCAAGTGCTCCATATGTCCAATCCCACTATAAACACCCAAAGGTACCATTGACATATCAACGCGTTACACTAAAGCTATGTCCATTCACCTTTGTCTCATTAATAGTCTAAAACCACCCATACCACAGACTCATCTCCCAAAGACTAGTTCATTTATCTATAAGTGATCATCCTTAACCATACCTAAACACTCTTTAGATGCCCGGAGACATAAGGAACATCCTTCCTAATATTCCTTTTTCGGTCCCCATTAAGTCCCACTCCGCTCATGGCAGTGCTCACCAACACTACTATTGAGTCAAGACTTAAATGCCTGACCACTAAGTCCCACTAACCTCTGGGAGTTCCTCACCATATGACTGTATCTTTAGTTACTACATAACAGAATTGCTCCTCTTTTTTTCCTTAGACTAGAACTTTGGGATAACATTTTGAAACACCATAGCCCTACTTAAGCCTTATGGGTACTCTCCCCACCTTCCTCCTTTGGGTGCCTTAGCCATGTGGCTAAAGTAAGGTTCCGATAAGCCATGTTAAGTATCCAAGTAGGTAGTCCCACCCACACTTGGATTGGGAGCATTGACCATTCAATCTCTCAGGGGAGCTAAAGCTAACTTTTGAATACTTCACTAAGTTACTTTACTTGTTCATCTATGTTCACTTTAGCCTTGGACTCTTCAATGGTTATATCATCACCCACCACATGGGTATAACCTTCCTTAGTCTCACTAACCTTTTCTAGCCAAATTGTTTCCATTTGAGTCCTCCCCCCATTATACTTTTGGAGCTCACCAAACCCCCTCGGGTCTAGGAGATGATCACTTTGGGCTTTCACCCTTGGACTTGGACTTGGACTTGGACTCAGACTCAGACTCGAACTCAGTCTTGGTTTCAAACTTGGAATTGACTGCCACACGATGCAAATGTAGACGGCAACATGTAGCAATAAATCAAGCAATAGAAGATAAACTTGAGCTTGTATTAACCAACACAGAGAGAATAATAAAATACCTTTTGTTATAAAAATGAGCTTGGAAAGTAAATATTAGATGAACTAGTGCTGAATGAACCCCTTGATGATACTCCCGAAAGAAAGATGGAGGGGTCATTTACTGTTAGCCACAACATTCCGAGCTTAATCCGCTCCGACATATTTGGCTCCACATGACGTAAAAGGTTTCGGAAACAAATGCCAAATTGCATCACCAACTCAAATAGCCCTTAACGAAGATGATGCAATTGTTGGAAGGCATTATCACAATCGTCAACATGTCTAAAAGTGCGTTTGAAGACATCTAGGAGAATACTCTAATCCTCACGAGTGGTTGCACTCAAACCATTGTACCACTACAGCGTCGTCCCTTAGAAACACGTGGGAAACTCACGCAAACATCAAGCATCATCCCAAGAATGATATGTGGCAATCACTATGAAGTGATCAAACCAATGGTACACATCATCCTTAGGATTCCTATGAAATTCATTCATCTTCATAGTAGAGCAATAGTTTCCTTCTTTGACTTTGGAGTAACAATTGGTACAATTGCTTGATACTATGTGATTGCAATTGAACAATTAAACTCAGTTGATGGCGGCATTCATAACACGTGGTACAGCTTCTTTTGCTCTTGGTGCCAATCCTCACGTTCGGCCAGAGTTCTTTGGTGGGAATTCTAGGGATGATATCTACTATTGATTCGATCATTTCACAGTGATTGCCACATATAATTCTTAGGATGATGCTCAACATTAGCATGAATTTCCCACGTATCTCCAAGGGACGGTGCTACAATGGTATAATGGTTTAGATATAGTCACTCGTGGGGATTGGAGTATTCTCTTGGATGTCTTCAAATACGCATTCAGATATATTGACAATTGTGATGATGCCTTCTAACAATTGCATTATCTTTGTCAAGGGCCATTGGAGTCAGTGATGCAATTTGGCATTTGTTTTTGATGCCTCTTGCTTCATGTAAAGCCAAATATGTCAAAGAGGATCAAAGTAGGAATGTTGTGGCCAACACTTCATCAAGATCTTGTAGGATTTGTGCATGCACTTACTTTAGCCACCCTTAATAATGCTTTTTATTTGACATAACATTATGAGACATTGCCTCTTCCACTTCTTGCTACACATCCTTTAGCTCCACTTACTGTGGGAGATAGTCATATTCCAATGGAGGTTGATGCTATTATTGCTCGAGTTCAAAGAAAAGGGCAAAAATATAGTCGTAGCTGTGATGTTTGTTGTTGGGCGTATGATGAAGTTGGTCACACTTATCAGTGTTGTTGGCGTTTTCCAGATTGGTGGCCTTCATTTCTTAGGTGATGTTGCAATGGAAAGTCTGGACATTGAGATGCATTTGGGAAATGAGGAGTCACATGAGTAACAAAGGGATCTTTTGCGAATAAGTTAATGATGCTTCTATCTTTTTTTTGGGAGTATTATCAAGGGGTTTACTTGGCATTAGTTCATCCAGTGTTTACTTTCCAAGCTTGTTTTTATAGTAAATGGTCGTCAAGATCTTGTAAAACTTGTGCATGCACTTGCTCTAGCCACCTTTGACACACTTAGCACAACATTATAAAACATCACCTCTTCCACTTCTTGCTACACATCCTTCAGCTCCACTTCCTATGAGAGATGATCCTGTTCCAATGGAAGTTGATGCTATTACTACTCAAATTCAAAGACAAAAGCGAGGACTTAGTCGTGGCCGTGATATTCACTGTTGGGTGTGTGATGAAGTTGGTCACACTTATCAGCATTGTTGTAGTGCATTTTATCTCTTTCCCTTTAAGCCAACTGGAAAAGGGGCAATTGCTTGATGAAAGAGCCTTTAGTGGCTATTTTATCCCTATTTATCCCCCAAGGTTCCAAGGATCCACAGTGACAATATATCCAAATCTCATCCCATGATCACATGTGCTACACTCACCCCCCCTCATGTGAGTGTAACACACCCCCCCTTCAGAGATGTTAATGTCTTCATTGACTACTATTCCATGTGAGACAACTAATCATTCACCCGTATTGCAGTCCCACGGTGGATACCTTCATTCGTGGATACTCCACACAAAAGGAAGGACGTACGCATGGATGCCCAATACGTACGATTTCAAATTTAGGGGTAGGAATATACCTTGCTCGAGGGTATATTATATTTTTAAGTAGCCACCTGGATACTCCACACAAGAGGAAGGATGTACGCATGGATGCCCAATACGTATGATTTCAAATTTAGGGTAGGAATATACCCAATACGTACGATTTCAAATTTAGGGGTAGGAATATACCTTGCTCAAGGGTATATTATATTTTTAAATAGCCACTAATCAATAGGAATTGAACCCGTGCCATTTTCTCTGATACCAACTGTAGCACACCTTATCTCTCTCCCCTTAAGCCAACTGGAAAAGGGGCAATTGCTTGACGAGAGAACCCTTAGTGGCTATTTTATCCCTATTTATCCCCCAAGGTTCTAAGGATCCATAATGACAATATATTCAAATTTCATCCCATGATCATATGTGTTACAGTTGTCGGTATTTTCCAAATTGGGAACCTCCATTTCTTGGGTGGAGACATTAGCGTCAACAATGTCTTATTAGTGTTGTTACATGGGAGGTTTGGATACTGAGATGCATCTGGAAAATGAAAAGTCACATAAGTAATGGAGGGACTTTTCATGGTCAATAAATATTCTCAGCTAAATTTAATGTTATAGATTTTTTATTTATTTATATTTTTGATATAAATAAATACTTATATCTAATTGATATCAGATTTGATCATTCATATGGACCAAAATTATATAATATGTTAAATAATGTTAAATAAATTAAGATTTTGAAGAAGAAAATCAAAACACTTAAATAAAATAAATTAATAATTCATTTTATATTTATTTTGAAATAAAACATCTTTGAAAGTAATGTTTGATATTTTTTTTAAAGTTAAGCATCTAGGCTATAAATAAATATAACATAGATTTCGTTTAATTAGAATATACTTCAGGATTTAAAATATAAATATTCTTAAGATATGCAAAATTATGAAAGAGTAGCTAGAAATTCTTTAGTAGGCCAAACCTCCTAGAGGAGCACTAGTAACCGGAACACTGTTCCAAACTAAAATCCTCAATATTGTGAGAAGTTCATTTGGAATGCAGTGAGATGGGCGTCCTGGTAAATATTCCAAGCAACATTTTGCCTCCTCTTCCCTCTGGCCGCGGCCGGTGTGCGGTTTCTGCAAATCTTGGGTCCGCAACTCCACCTATAAATTTGCCAGATGGGGTCTCGCGCTCTTCCTTTGAGCTTCCATCTGGGCTTCGAATGGAGGTTCTCTCTTGTCCACCCTCTTCTTCTTCTCCGGCAACCCAAAGCAAAATTGCTCCAGTAGTTTTTGTTCACGGGAGCTACCATGCTGCGTGGTGCTGGGCTGTGCATTGGCTCCCCCATTTCTCTCAAGCTGGGCACCATTGTTTCGCATTGAGTCTTCTCGGCCAGGTTTGGTTTTTCTTTTTCCTTGGTCTTTATAGAGTTTTGTGTGATAATGTCCGTGAAGGGAGAGAGTGATCCGCCAGCTGATCGAGTGCCACAGACTTTGGAGGTTTGGATTTTATCTTTGACTATATTCTTTCTGTCAGTGATCGATTGATCTTATGCGCAGTAGCTTCATGCAAGCGATGTTGCAAACTTCATCGAGAGCAAGCTTCATGGCATTCCTCCAGTGCTCGTAGGGCATTCATTCGGAGGATTGATCGTGCAATATTATCTTCATTGTCTTGAGAGTAAGAGTTTCGATCTGTGAAGTGAAAATTATATCTTTCTTTTGCAGGATACCCGATGCTAGCTTCCGCTGTTCTAGCATGCTCGGTTCCTCCAACAGGGAATACGTAAGTTGGCCTTTTGGTTTCCACAAAATATATCTTTTCCAACAAGGATTACAATGCAGTGCTGTGGTGATGCGTTTCTTGAAGTCCAAGCCTCTTGCTTCCATAAAAGTAAGCTTCATAAGCTTTGCTTGTCTTGTGAATCACTTGTAAGCCAAGGTTACTTGGAGCTTGGCTGCGAAAGGCTTTGCGAGGTCTCTTCCACTTTGCAGAGAAACATTCTTCTCGCCGGACATAAACCATTCAGAGCTTGCAAGGTGAGCTTTGCTTGGAATCGTTTACAAAACCTCATATGGTTTGTTCCAGATACCAGGCTTTGATGAGGAACAGCTCCACTGTTCCTCTCTTTGACCTCCGCAAACTAAATGCATCACTGCCGATCGGCCCGCCATCTCCGTCGTCACCACCTGTTCTTGTCATTGGCTCCGAGAACGACTTCATCCTGGTAGAAAACGCTCCCATGGCGTATCAAAGTTTTTAAACGTTTGTCTTCTCGTCACAACTTTCTCTTTCGTCCAGGACGAGCAAGCAGTGCGCGAGACAGGGGCCTTCTTCAATGCCAAAGAGCACATCATCTCAAGCATTGCTCACGACATAATGCTGGACACGCAGTGGAGAAAAGCAGCCGATGTTGTTCTAGACTGGCTCAGACATGGAAACATTCAAGGCTGAAGAGACCAAGAAAAAAAAGCGAAGAAAAGTTTGTCATGCCAATGCCAAAGGCAATAAAATTTTGTTCGTTCTTGATTGATTGACATGGTGAATGGACAAGCCATTGCTTTCCAACCCGAAAGAAAGCGAGACACCCCTGCAAAAATATAAATAAAATATGTGAAGAATGGCCAGTCTACAAAAACACTGTGGAGAAATCAAGTGGTCGAATACCATGACACCAGAGACAAAAATTCCCTCTTTTCCCTCAAAAAATTCAAAAAAAATTCAAAGCTTTCAAATTATTTTGCCAGCCAATTCTGCCAAAAATACCTTTTTTTTTTTTGTGACCAGAGCACTGAATGGTTTCGAAAGCTCCAGTCCTTGATCTGATTAAACTAGTCCTCCCCTCCATGGTTACAAAAAACAAGCCCTTTCAAACTACGCCATCTTCTAGGCAATGCAACGCACAAATCTTTCTACTTACAATATATAATGCAATGTTTTAGCTCGAGGAATACTAGTTTTTATAGCAAACGCCTGGAGCTCAGTTTTTTTGGGGCTGGATCGATCGGCTTTCTTCTCGCCGTGGTTTTGCGCCGGACTTATGGTTTTGGAGCTCTTTTGTGGATCGAAACTAGAGAATTTTTTAGAGAGCTGGATGATTGCTTGTTTGCTAGAAATTTCTCTGTGAGGATCCATGACAATGCTAACTCAGGTGGTATGTTCCCATCCAACAAAACGTTTCATGGAATTCCACTCGCAGGTTTGATTGAGTGGGAGCATACCACTGTGTTAGGATTGTCACAAAGAAGCCTCTTTGTTTCTTGATCTCTATCTCTCTCTCTCTTCATTCTAGAATTGCTTGCTCCACTCCGTTGCTAGTTCTTTCTCTCTTTTGTCAATTCGAGAGCTTGAAAGATTGATAGAGCTCAAATGAACCAACTGTCCTGGATGTTTGATCGGATTCTCTTGATGTGTGGCCTCGCAACATTCCAACCATGGATTCCCGAATTGATATGAATCTACGATCTTTTGTTGTGGTGTGTCTCCACAGGAATCTTGGACCCACAAGCGAAAGAGATTGAAATTCTCTCCAACGATCGTTCCATCTCTCCATCTCTCCATCGCAGTCAAAACAAGAGAGCGAGGGTCACATTCCTATCCGGAAGAAGAGCCTCCCGTGAGATGGACGGCCGCGATTTTGTCACCCACTCTTCTCGTGAATGGAAGATTTTTTACTTTATGTACAGTGAGTGGTCTTAGAACAAAGCACGCAAACGAAGAACACGAAAAAATGGTCTGCCGTGTCAATCGATCGATAGGACCGACCAATCGATCCTTTCACTTTCTTCGTGGCGGCTGCTGACTAGTGGAAATCCCAGCCAGTGGCGAAGCCAGATCCATGGCCGCGGTACCACCACGGCCCCCTGGCCAATCCGCTGGTGTGATAGACCGAGAGCCACAGCGCGAGCTCCTCGGCCAGGATTTCTTCCTGCTGCCTGTGCTTCTTGGCGAGATCGAGCGTGAGGAGGCTGGAGCGGCACATCGGGCAAGTGGTGTGGTTGTGATTCAGCCACTTGTCCAAGCAATCCCGGTGGAAGACGTGCGAGCAATTGGGGAGCTTGCGGACGAGCGAGCTGGGCTCGAAATCACACAAGCACACCGCGCATTGGGCCTCGTGTTCCTCGTTCTCGCCGGGGAATTCGAGCGAGGAAGGAGGAGAGGAGGAAGAAGAGGGGGAAGGAGGGATTTCTCCCGGATTATCGAGAGAGGAGGAAGGAATCTCCGAAATATCGAGAGAAGAATGGACGAGCTTACTGAATTCGATGAGAGGGAGCGAGGATTGGATCTCCTCCACGAAGCTATGGTGGTGGTGCTGGGGCTGTGAGCGATCCGGCGAGAGGCTGGAGGCCACCGGGCGCCGCGGCTGCCGAGACGGCTCCATCTGGTGGACCTCCGACGAATCCCTCTTGAGCCCGACGATCCGGAGCAGCGAATCGAGCAGATTCTTTACGAGCGCCAGCGAAATCGCCGTGTTCACCACCACCAGCGGCAGCAGGCCGCCATAGATGCTTGGAAATCCCATGCCTGGATGAAAATCTCGACACCAGCAGTGGCAAACTAGTACACACTGACACCAAAATTTAGCATCTCTCCGCAAGAGCCCTAAATTCTCGGTAGAGCACCCTTTTTTAAACCCTAATTTCTCGGTAGAACACCCTTAGTAAAAAAGACCCGCCAGTAAATGCTGACGTGTACGGCAGGCCGCGTGTCCGGCGGGTACGCCACGTGTCGACAGAGATTGATTCGGCTTTAATCCTATCCTTCATTGCTTCGTCAGTCACAGCAGTGGTCATGGAACGATTGGAAATGTTGAATCCAAGAGAAAAGACTAATCGATTCGGAGACAATCAAAGCTTATCAAAGTTAGATCCACGAGAGAGAAAACTAAGACAACCGAAGCTATATCTTATACTTCTAGAGTTTGTAGAAGTGTTGAGATGGAATGTTACCTGAGGCATCGCTTTCGTGTTCTCTAGCTTTGAGAAGCGGTGGCTTTTGTCTTCTTTACGTCGCGAGGACGATCACAAACTTCTCTCTCGGGATCTTGTCCGGTTGCAGCGTTTGGATTACTCTCCTGTGGCTTCCGCTTGAAGAATCTGCTGATATCATTCACCTTTTGTTGTTTGATCTGCAAGAACACTAGTAAACAAAAAAAAAAAAAAGGAGAAAAAGGAGAGTAGCTTTTACCTCCTTGATACAATCTGGCCCATTAAAGGACGGCTTGCCCATTGCCGATGTAACAGGATACCATACCTGCAAGGAGTATTTAAAACCGAGAGAAAGATGGTTCTCGAGGAATCCATGGGTGGCGCCAGGCTTTAGAATTTACTCTTCCTTTACCAGATTCGGTCCTTCGTATGGCTGCACGAATTTGCGGAAGACGTCATCGAGGGAGCAGCCAAGCTCTAGCCATGCTTTCGTTGCGTCGTCGCTCGCTAGAATGACAGGCATCCTGTCTGTAGCAAAAGGAGAGTTGGCCAACACGATTAAAACGGGATTAAATCGACACTTCGTACCGTGGAGCCATTCCAATCGCTTGGACACTCGCGTGGTCAAAATGGTGAAAGTGAAGAGCGTGTCTCCTGATAGAGCACGTAAGCACACCCACGAGTTCGACGAAAATTTCATTACCTTCGGCATCTTGCCAAGAGTCGTACAGGCAGGCGAATACAAGAGGGCGCTCGTCCTGGAAGTGGATATAATATGGTTGCTTCTTACTACCATCTTTCTTCCACTCGTAAAATCTGCAAAAGCGAAGTCGTAGTAGAAGATATGATATGCTTGTTTTGGTACCCTTCGACGCTCACGAGGCACCGTTTCGCTGGAAGAAGTCGAGAGAAGGAGGTCTTCTCACGCACAGTTTCTGATCTTGCATTGAACTGAAACAAGAAGAGAAATGGTTAGATCGCAACACAAGAAAGAAGTCGAGAAAAAAACAATGGCTCGATCGCAAACACAAGAAAGAAGTCAAGAAAAAAAAAAATTGGTTAGATCGCAAACACAGGAAAGAAGTGGAGAAAAAAAAATGGTTAGACCGCAAACACAAGATAGAAGTCGAGAAAAAAAAATTTGGTTAGATCGCAAACACAAGAAGGAAGTCGAGAAAACGAAGCAAAGAATGAGACAGAACAAGAAAACTCACTCCAAAAAAAAGTTTTTGGGATAGTTACCATGCGATAGTGATCGGGCTTCTCATTTTTTTTGGTGAAGCTGGGAACGAGCCCCCATTTCATCGCTTGCACAACCGGAAGAGCTTCCCCATCGTCTTTGGCTTCGTAATGAACAACAGGGAAATAAGCTCCAGGCGACACATTGTAAGATGGACGATACCTGCAAAAACGCGATGGTAGAATGCGATGTGATCAAACGAATGCGAAAAAAAAATACCTGTCGTGATCGATCAATCGGAGCTGGCAATCCCCAAAACCACAGGCAGCTCCCACAGCGTCGGGGGCAAGCGTGCATCGAGCTCTCCCACACATTTCTCCAAGCAAAACGCATAAACCCTAGAGAAAGAACCAGTGCTGAAGTGGCACACCCTCATTTAGTGCCGGTGAGCTTTGGGATATTGGCATTCGCTAGGAGCACATAAGCCGCTCCATGCTGGAATCGCGTCAAGCTCTTTGCGGCCCTAGCTCCTCTTTCATTGTCACCGTGAGACGAACAAGCACTAAGCAAGGCAATCCACTCCAGAACCTGGGGCTCAAAGGGCATTGTAAGAATGAGTTTCTCACAGTCCTCCAAATGCCCAGACCGGGCAAGAAGATCAATCATGCAGCAGTAGTGAGGCCGCGACGGAGAGACCCCGAAATCATACCTCATGGACGTGAAGCAGCAGCGCCCATTGTAAAGCTTGCCCTTCCTGCTGCAAGAGGTGAGTACAAGAGCAAAACAAGCTTCCTCAGGTGCGACTGATACTCTCATCTCATCAAAAGTTGCAATTGCAAGTGTTGAGTCTCCAAAGTGGGCTTGAGCCGCAAGCAAGACGCTCCATGAGATTTGGTCCTGCTCTGGTATCTGATCGAAAGCACTTTTTGCTCTTTCAATGTCTCCAACTCGTGCAAATGCTGCGACATATGCATTCCAGGAATGCTCGTTCCGAAGCGGAAGGCTATAAAACATTGCCACCGCCTGTACGACGTGCCGGTTCTGGGAATACGCGGAGAGCATTGTGTTGTAGGAGACGAGATCCCTCACCGGCATGTTTTCGAAAATGTGCTCCGCCTCGTCCAGATGCCCTACCTGGGCATACGCAGCAAGCATTGCGTTCCAACAGACGGTATTTCTGTGCGGCATTGAGTCAAAAACGAGTTTTGCTTCTTCGAGTCTCTCGCATTGAGCGTATGCCGAGAGAAGCGCGTTGTAACAAACAGTGTCCTTGTGAGGGCATTCATCAAACATTTGCTGCGATCGCTCACAATTCCCAGCCAAGGCATAGGCTGTGATCATCGCAGTCCACGAGAGAGGATCTCTCTGTGGCATCGCCTGGAATGTCTTCTCAGCCTCAGAAACTCTACCAGATTGGGCATACGCGGCCAGAACCGCGTTCCAGGAAACGAGATTCCTCTGCGGGAGTTCATCAAACAGCGACTTTGATCGAGCGACGTCTCCAGTCTGGGCATATGCCGAGATCATTGTGTTGATCGACACAATCCCGTGCTGTGGCATTGCCTGGAGCACAATCCGAGCTTCCTGGAAATACCCGTTCTGGGCATAACCTCCTAGAATGATGTTCCAGGTAATTACATCTCTCCCCGGCATCTCATCAAATGCATTCTTGGCGGACTCCATTTGGCCCAATTGGGCAAACCCCGAAAGGAGGGCGTTCATCGCCACCAAGTTCCAACACGGCATTCGATCGAACAATGATTTCGCAATCGATGTCTCTGCGGCAATGGCATAGCCGTAAACAAGCGCGACCCAGCTAATGAGATCTCTTTGAGGCATCGAATCAAACAATCCTTGCGCTTCCCGCAAATGCCCCCTAATGGCAAATGCGGACATTATCGCATTCCAAGACACAAGGTTATCTTCCGGTAGCTCGCGAAACAATCTCCTCGCTTCACAGAAATCACCGTGATGACCGTACGCATCAATCATGGCCGTCCAGCTCACTGCGTCTCTCAACGGCATCGCGTCAAACAGTTCCCGCGCTTCCCGCAAATGCCCTTGTTGGGCATACGTAGACAGCATCGTGTTCCACGCTACTAGATTCGGCCCTACGATAGAATCGAACAGGACCTTCGCATCGTCGAGATGCCCATGGCGTGTATATGCCGACAGCATTGCGTTAGAGGAGACAAGGTCCCGACAAGGCATAGATGCGTAGAATTGCTTGACGTCTTCAAGATGCCCGTTCTGGGCATATGCGTCAAGCATGGTAGTCCAAGAGATTAGATCATGATCGGGCATGGCATTAAACATTCGTCGCGCATCTTCCAGATTCCCCGAGTTTGCAAGTGCTGCGATCATAGAAGTCATGGAAACGGGCGTTTTAGCGGAGGCTGGCATCTTGAGAAGTATTGTTTTCGCATCTTCCAGATGCCCGTTGCGGCAGTAGGCCGAGAGCATGAGCGTCCAGGAGAAGGAGTTCTTGACGTAGATTCCATCGAAGACCTTGCGAGCTTCGGTGGCGCTGCCACACTTGCCATACATTTCGATGAGATTGTTGAGGATGAAGTAATCGTCCTTGATCCTTGGCAAGACAGTTGCTGCTCGCGAGTGGATTTCTCGTAGCGCTGGGAGGGATTTGCAAGACTGGATTGCTTCAATGCATTGCTTCCTTTCCATAAACCGGCAGAAAGAAAGTTCACTCACTTTGCTTGAAGAATTTGCTGTTCTTGCCACTTGGTCTCTAGCAGCTCTTCTCCCACAGGCTCCCCCAATAGGACTCTCTCGAGGAGCTCTCCATCTTCTTCCATTTTATCGGGCAATTCCAGTTCATCTTCGTCGTTGGCACTAGAGACGATCACTTCTTCGTTTTCTTCGATATCTTCGAGTCCTCCTCCTTGAAGTTCTTCCTCTTCCTCTTCTTCTTGTTCTTGTTCTTGTTCTTGTGCTGAAAGATCATCGCCATCACCACCACTTTCGGCTTCTTGAGATGGTTTTGTAAGTCTCAGCTCGGCTAGAAACTTTCAACGTTAGAACTGCACTGAGCTGAGTTTAGATGGAACTTACGATAGAGTCGCTTCGTAGGAACTCTGATACGCCTCCCTTTGAGATAACGATACTCATACCGCCGCAGGGGATACTTTTCTCGCACCTTCTCGCTCTTTTCTGGCATGCCGACTTTGAAATAGACCTCCGCAACCATTTCAACTAATCCTTGATCCGGTCTGACGTTGAGTTCTTCCATGTCTGCAAAGAGCTGAAGAAGGTATAAGAAAGGAGAAATTACAGGAGGAAGAAACTTACATCTAGCAGCTTTTCATACATGCCAGCTCGGTTGTAGATCCCCATCATAAGAGAAAAATGTGAACGGGGAAGCGCGTCCAAGTATCTCCGAAAGACACCGTGGAAAACTTCCTCGGCTTCCTCGATGCGGTCTTCTTTCTCCAGTGCCACTATCAGCAGCTGATAAGTTGCCATTGTCTTGCCATGTCCTTTGCTCAGCATCCATTTCGAAACCTGGCAAGCTTCTAAGGACAGAAGAACTAAGAAAAATCCACGAACCTGGATCACACGCTTCCATTGCCACTGATCTCGAAGAATCCTCAGAGCCTTTTTCACGGGTTCAATCGGAAAGTCGACTTCGAAAGCACTCCAAGCATCCAATGCACCATATATATCTTCCTTGCAGTCTGAGAGATTGGCTATCTGTAGGCAGCACAAGAAAAACAAAATCCTCAGCCACATAGCTTCGGTTTCTCGTCTTAAAAGCTCACTTACACATTTGATAAGGTTAACAGCCTTCAGAGAACTTCCTCTCTTGGCTGTTTTCTTCCATGTCTTGGGCTGCTCTCCTTGATTCTTATCTCCTTTATTTCCTTGAGCGAAACAAATCTGGACAAATTGTGAGCTGCTATAACTGAAGTTTACAATTATGCTCACCCATGAACGCACTCGTCGACAAGAAATAATACCAGCTTGTAGGCCATCAGTAACTCTATCTTTATGGAAGCCACTGCGAGCAAAAATATGTGAAGAGTGAGCACAAAGCCAGGTGAAGAAGCAACTTTACCGGTAGCTGTACACACTATCCTCTCGGCACTCTACTGAACAAAAAGCCTTTCCTCTTCTGAAGCAATGCACTCTCAGCCCGTAAACTGATTGAAACGGAGGTACCCAACACTTGAGCTGCAAGCACACTGCAAGAACTGAGAAACTGTGTTTAGAAAAATCCAATATCAAGCCACCAACATGCCTGGTCACAGCAGCTCGTCCATGGAAACGCTTGCTGCATTTCGTAATTTCTACCTGAAACTCAACTCGCAAAGCCCTAGAAACAAGTATAAACAAGGAATTGAATTGATGCCAGAGTTAGAACAAAACTGTCTCATTTTTTGTGACCAGCAAACGAAATAAAAACGCTCCAAATAACGCCTAACAAGCACGCTGCGCCAGCCTGAAAATCAAGTGTGTTTTTGGCCCACTTCTTTGCAAGAGAAGTAAGAAACACCAAAACGAACCTGTAGTTGTGGAGGCACTAGTCCAAAGTTTACAAGCTGGAACGGTATCCAGACTTTCCAGTTCGCTATGACGGTAGGAAGCCAGTCCTGGAGATGACAACGAGAGGAAACCAGTGAGCAATACAGCATTGCTTAGCTCACCTGTTGAAGCTTTGACCAAAGTTGCTGATTCCGACCCTCTAGGGTGAGCAAGACAGCGAAAAACGTCCCAGTTCCGAGAGGTGTAAACACAAACTATACGAGAGAGTAAAGTTTTCAGAGCTAGGAAGAGTCTTTAGTGTATCTTACTTGGTCCGCGGCAATGCGAAGGGCTAAACCCAAGACTCCTGGATACGGAATCAATTTTGGTAGAAATCCATACCTACAATCCAGAACTCTTGAAAGTGACAAAAAATAAATACCATGCTTGCTCACCAGTAGTGCATACCAGGTCCACTCATAAAAATCCCAATAGCCGTGAATGATAGAAGCCGCTGGAAATCTATTGTCTGGGACTTCTCGACAACAATCTAGAATTGAAAAAAAAAAAATCGTAAGTTTTGCAAGGATTTTTTCTTTTCGGTTTACCTGACAAAACAAATCCGAGAATGCGTTTAAGAGGCCCGCGGTCAAGCTCTTCATAACCAAGGGATGGCTGTCCAGTAGACCAACATATCTACAAAAGAAATGGTGAAGAACAAGACCAAAAGAAAAAAGAAAAACGTTTGGCAAATTTACCTAGACCAGAGGGAAAAGGCTGCGTTGTTCGCTGCCTCTGGAGCTCCAATTTCCACGGATTTCATCCCTTGCGCATCGGGGCTCATACATCTGCTACACAAATCATCCACCTTGCGCACGAAATGCCATGATTGAGCTCGTCGCTTCCGCAGATCCTGCCCAAATCCAGCTGAAACCGCAGACCTCGCGTAGAGAAAAGGATCGCCGCCGCATTCTCGCCTCCACACGCTACTGCCGCCGAGCACAGCGCTGGAGAGGGGGATCGTCGCCATCGCTCAAAAAACCCTAAATAAGTGATTCCCGCCATACAGGAAGAGAGCTCTTATACTGTGGAGCTTCGCGCCTGTAGTGTAGACAAGTGGTAGCGACACGTGTCACAAATCCGTATGAACAAAAAATAGAGCAAGCTCTTATTTTCCTCCGGGAATGTTCGTGTCATGTAAGCAACGTTGCCACGAGCTATTCTTTTTTGATTCCTCCGCTCATGGATGAATTCGTCCAGTCGAAAAAAGCCAATCCATTTTTTGTTTCTCTCCTCAGTAGTGATCGCCCAAGCGCATAATCCCCCACACGTCCAAAACTCCCGGAGGAACAGCGTTGTCCACGGCCGATCGAATGGAAGCTTTTGCCACTGATGTAACTTTCACTGGAGGCACCACCAAGTTCCCCAAAACTGGAACTCTCGTCATCGATTTCAGGTTTCGAAACGCCTGCCAGCAAAGTTCCAGTCTCGTGCTCTGAAAAAACGAAGATAGACTTACCATTTCCAACGGAGTTCCAATGACTCCCAGAGGTAATTGGATGCTGCCAACACGTCTAGTTCCGTGAATGAATCCCGGACGCAAGATCACGCCTGGGCCACCAACAAAGTTATCAACGCGAGACAAAGATTTAAAAGACGCGCTGGACTAACCGCCATAAGGGAATCTAGACATCACTGCGTTTTCAGCCGCTTTCTGGAAGAAGAAAAAAAGTTAATCTTGCTTTCATCAGTATCGTAGAACATTACAAACCTTTCCTTCAAAGTAGCCACGCAAAATGTAAGACGCGAAGCCAAGATCTGAGGCAGATACATAGACAAACCTTTTGACTCCTGACAAAAACAGAAGATGAAAACTGAAAAGAAAAACCACGATTACCAGAATCAGCAGCAGCATTGATGGCCTTGACATTTGCATCGCCATTGATTTTGCGCATGGTGTCATTCGATCCAAAACCGCCTACGCATGATATCTGGAAAGACAAGAGAAATCCTCGTGAAGAACAGAAGGAAAGAAAAGCAAAAAATTGAAAACTTACCACTGCTGAGACATCTTTCATGTGTTCTCCAATCGTGTTTGGGCCGATAAGATTTCCTGAAACCAAAACCTGTAAGGGGTGGTCAAACACAACTAGCTACCAAATGCCATTCCTTTGCTCAACAAGAGGAAAAGAAAAAGAAAACACTAGTGGTGGCGACTTTACCTCGAATCCACTCCACCTTATTCACCCAAGGTTCGTCAATGTGAGGCTTTCCAGATCTAAAAACGAAAAGTCTTCTTAGTGACCAACAAAGAAAAGAAGAAAAACAAAGTACCTGTTTAAGCTCGCAACAGGAATGTCACGCACAACAGCTTCTCTACACACATGAGAACCTACAAATCCATTTCCTCCCAAAACCAAAATCTACAAAAGGAAAAAAAGCCATTGAAAGCTTTCATCGATCCAGCAAAAATTCCAAGACTTTCCTCTACCTTCGACCTCTCGGGCTGGACGTCAACCGTCTCTGCTTCCTCAGTTGGATGCGGCGGAGGCTTGGCAGCTGGCCCCGAGCAAAGGGACCGCCATTTCTCATTGCCCGCGATCCTAAGCGCCGCGCGCCAATACGATTATCAGCTACTTCCTAGGAGATTGCAGAGGATGCATTACCGCCAGAGACACGATCGATCGCCAGAGAGCTTCGCGCCCGCCCTCCCAAGAGCAGCCGCAACCATCGCCAAGTCTAGAAATTAGAACCCTGGAAATGACACGTGGCGGCGTTTAAGGGATCGACCAAACGACCGTTCTAGAAGAGATTCGAACCCATGACCAGTAAATGTATGTATGTACCATCGAGCTTTAGTATTTGTATTCTTCTACAGGCCCAAAATTTTGAGCTTTTCAGTCCCAGTCAGCGTCGAAGTAGCCCGCGTCTTTCATTTCCGAGTAATATACATCCTCGAGTTGGAACGCTTCTTCCTGAAAAACAAATCCAAAGAGAATTGTGCGAGAGATTGAGAGAAAGAACTCCATTTCGCTTACTTTGAAATAGTCGGCAAGGAACGTGAGATACAAGAGAGGCGGATAGAACGCGTAGTACGCATAGTTTGTGAAGCTATAGATGCTGCAAAATCGTTTGGAATGAATGACGAAGAATGAAGAAACGAAAAGAAAGATGAGTTGCAATTACCAGTAGCCGAATTCCGATCCACATCCGAGGATAAAGCTTCCCAGGGAACGCGACATGTTTAGAACAAACAAAACGAGCACGTAGTTATAGAACGCCGGTCTCGCTGCAAAAACAGGAAACAGCCACAAACGAGAAGTTCGAACAAGAAAGGCAAAAAATGAAACCATACCCGGTAAGTGATCTCGCCATCTCGTGAAAGGGAGAACCAGGATGAAGAAGTAGACGCCCGAAAAGACGAGGGAATGGAGGAACCAAAAGCTCCATTTGGACCAGTCCCCTGCATCACTTCCTGCCACGAACAATGGTATACCGAACCGGAAGATGAGAATTGCCTACACAAGTTTTGGGTGGCATTAGAAATCTTCTTTGCAAAAATCATACCTTGATCAATGCATCAACCGCTGCGACGAATCCAGAGAAAGTGAGAGTGCGAACGAGAGCATCCCATGTACTGGTGAGATAGCCCTGCGATAAGAACACCACCACACTGACTTCCAGTAGCACCATACCGAATCGAGTGAGCAGTGAGATGAGATTCCAAGACGTGCTGCTGGAATGCTTCATCTGGATACGAAAAGAAAAAACTTTGAGCGAAGCGATGGATCGATCATGGCGATCATACCTCGAGAACGCACCACAAGATGTTGAGAATCGAGATGATCCAGAGGCAAGCATAGTAAGTGGCCATGATCGGCGACTGGCTCTGGAGGAGCTTCTTGACGCATTTGCGAGCGCGAGCGATGAGAAAGACCGTGAAAGCCAACACCGGGAGCAGCATAACAAGGTAGTAGAGCACCCCGTGCTGGCCATTGGAGCGAGCAAACGCGAGGCAGCCCTTTGGATCATTGCTCACCTGTGAAGGAGGCGCTGCGCCATCGCTGCTCGATGGATCGGCCAGCAGGTCGCCGGAATCTACTAGAGACGCGAGCAGGCCCTCCGATCGCGATGTCGCCAAGATCGTGGAGAGGAGACACAGCGCCATTGGGTCATCTATCCCAAAATATTTGCCCTACTCCAAGAACCCTAGGTAGAGCTCTGTTCTTTGTGGAGAATGCTGGCGGTGGAAGGCGATGGGAGCTACGCTGTGGCCGATCGCCTGGCCATAGCTCTGGAGCCGGGATCTCTGTCCAAGCGCGAGGAGGATTATGTGACAATGCGAAGATTGCTGCTCCACAGGCAAGCGATGAATGGGAAGCTCTCGCGCCAGGTAAATTTCTTTCTTTCTTGTCTGGCGCCTGCATTTGCGCCTTCTCTCTTGTCTAGAACTGGGATTGCAACGGGACTGGATATGTAGCGTACAGGAAATATATTTGCGATGTCAAGCCAAGTGTCGATCACAGTGAATGGGCTCCATCTGAGGGCCGACTCTCGAAAGATTTAAGCAAGGTTCGTGTAGAGTTGCTAGAAGATGGTCACTGTGGTGGTGATTTTCTTTTCTTGTTCTTGGTGTTGGTTTTTTTTTTTTTTTTTTTCTGCTTCTTAAGAGTCCTGCTTCAATCTCGAGTCGCCGATCAAGCTCTGTGCAAGCAGACGAATCCGAGCAACCAGCTTACGCCTTTGCTGGAATGAAGTGCTTGTTTGATTCTTGCAAAGCATCGGGTATTTGTTTTTCTTCTTCATGTCTTCTCCTTTCTTCTAACTTGATCTTTTTCTTCTTCTTGCAGTGAATGTTGTTCGATTTGGTAACCTCAGCTCTGATCTACTAGCGTTTGGCGCAGCGGATGGCACACTTACAGTATGCTCGCTCGAAGGCTCGCCGCGAGTTCTTCATCTCCTCAGGGGTCATTCCAAGGAGATCACAGGTAAATGGCTACTTTACGAAGCTTTGAAGCTGTTAACTCCTGACAGGAAACTAGATTTCGATTGGTCTCTCAATAACAAGTACCTGTGCTCCTCGTCTCTGGACAAAAGCGTCAGGATCTGGGATACGAGCGAAGGTCATTGCATCCGAGTGATATACGACAAAGTGTCCCAACTATGCATCCGCTTTCATCCTGTGAGTGAGCAGACTATCCCTCTGCGATGCTCGAGCGCCTAAAGAACTTTTCTCCCAGGTAAATAACAACTATCTAGTCGTCGGAACCGGAACCGGCCAGTTGAAGGTACTCGCGGCTAAGTTCGCTGCTGCAATCTAACTTTTTGTTTTTCGCTCAGGTTATCAACTTCAGTACTGGGCGGCACGTGAGCCATTTGGACCTTGGAAGACAAATCACTGCTCTAGATTTTGATCCGTCGGGCCGCCTTTTGTTTGCTGGTGATTCAACCGTAAGAATTTTTCGGTCTTTCTTTATTGCGACTGTTTGATACCAATTTTTTTTTCTATCAGGGATGCATCTACAGTATAGCGGTGGACTCTATTACTGCCACACTGTCGTACGCACACAAGAATAACATGGGTCTTGCGCGTAAGTCCACGACCACGACTGTGCAATTCAGAATATTTTCCCGTCTAGCTGGTGGGCCTGTGTTACTTGCTTCAAATCAAGATGGCAGTCTGCGGTTCTTCAGGTTCGTCGGTCTTGGTTTCCTCTGCGCTCGGTAACATTTTCTTTTCAGTGTTGCACTGCAAGTGAACGGATATCTTACTCTAAGATGCTCCCTACACTTGCCTCCTCTTGCAAGAAACACAAGAGCATCTTTCTGCCCTCTGCTATCACTGGAAAAGGGAGAATTCATAGGTTCAAGTGTTTCTTATGTGGCTATTCTCTTTTTTATTAGCTCGTTTCTTTTGCTTGCAGTTACTGGGAGCGAAGACAAGAATGTGTATTTTTACGATTTTACAAGACCAAAGCATCCCTGTGTTAATAAGCTACAGGTAAGCTGTTCATTATAACTGAGCGCAGCGCGAACTAAACTTCGTTTTGTTTGTGCAGGGGCATGGCGCACCAATAGTTGGCGTTTCGTGGAACTACGGAGAGAACCTGCTAGCTTCTTCAGATTGCGAAGGTCTGGTGATTGTATGGAAACGGGCTAAGTCCGTAGATGGTTAGCTTAGTGGTTTTTTCGTTAGCTCGAATGCAGGATGCTAGTGGTTTTCCTCGCACTGTCAGTCTTTTATTTTGTGAGGTGATTACAGTGTCAATTGCCGATGCATGCTATCATGCTTTTGCGGAATGTACAAGACAGTTTTCCGTTGGTCAGCTCGAGTTTCGTCACTAAAATTTGGCTGAGAACTCCGAGAGTCCTTCAGTGTTTGCGCTGCTTGTTCCTAGAGTCCGGTGTGTGTTCTTCCACTTCGGGTTACTTGAGTCCGTGGAGCGTGGGTGCCCAGTAGTCGGCTCCGTTATCGTTAGCCACCTGTAAAGTGCAGGACACCGGTACCAGGCATAGACCCCGGCTTCTGAGATCTTGCCTGTCCTCGCAGATTTTTCCATGCTCCTGGGCCACGCATGTCAAGTGAAGTTTGGACAAGCAATGCTAGTAAGTAAGTCGGCTTACGGTTTGCCGTGTCGTCGTACTGACCCCGGCTGGTTTCATGTAAGGCGAGCTGAGCACCTTCAGATCCAACATAGTTAAAGAAAGAAGCGACTAGAACCGGGGAGAGTGCTTGTTTTACCTGGACTTGTTCGTGCAGGAACTTGATGTACCCGATCGCTTCCAGCAATACGGAGGCTGTGTCAGTCTGCACAACGCCGACTTGGTTGACATGAATCAGCGTACATAAACAGGTACTCTTTACCTTTCCAAATGGCGAGACCAGTTGCTGGAGTGCTGATATTCTCTCTCCAAGCTTCTCTTTCCTCACCTGCATCTGCATTTCCATTTCCAAAAACTTAATCAGCTCCAGGTACAAGGATCAGCCCCTATTTATTGTTCTGCTCATTAAAGTCAGCATCTACTGGAAGCTTGACTAGGAACTTGTCCTAAAGACTCATGCAGGATTCCTTAGTAGTAAATGCATAGAACTAATGCCTGGAAACGTTGTGCAGGCACCTACCTTGAAAGGGAAGGAGTTGCTATTTTCAAGCTTGGGTCTTTTCGAGAACAGCTCGGGCTCGCCGCTGCTGCTGCTTGCAACCCCTCCAAAGAGGCCCGGTACCCGGTCACTCGTCGCAGGTTCATCGTCATCCTGCATCAATTTATAGTAATCAGAATCGATGCGTTCGAGCGAGTTCTAAGTGTGTATGTGATTTTCTCGTCTTTAGGAGATGTTACCTGGTGCTTTGGGATCACGGCCTCCTGGAGCTGTACCGTAGAACCACGATCCCGAGTATCCACATCTGTCGGCTTTCGTTTGTTTCTTTCGTATGACTCGGTGGATTTTCCTGCAGAATTCGACGGCAGCACCTCCGAGAGCATTGCAGGCAGCCTGCTGGAGCGCGTAAGCCACATTTCCGGAGTGTCCTGGCTGCCGCTGAGGAGCTGACCGAGGTGACTGCAACTCGCACTCGCAGCAGCTGTGGCATCCGGGATTGGCCTATCGGCTTGGCGCAAGAGATCCATAAAGTTACCGATTTTGGACGAACTTGTCGCGGTGGAAGACCTCTGGAGCGCCAGGACCTTATCGTCGATGACCAGACCATTGCGGCCACCGAGAAAGAACTCCTCTTCGTGCTTGATCACCGGCGGAGGGACTTGCATTTCAACCTGGTACATTGAACTCAAGCCTCGGCTTCCCGGCGACACCAAAACTGGATTTTGCAAGCTCCGATGAGTATCTTCCGAGCAGCTTCGAGACATTAATTCGGCCGTTCTACAGACGAGAAGCGCGTCCACCGCATAGCCTTGACTGGAATTCCTGGACAGAAAGGCGCAAAGAGAAGAGAAATTATATCGGAAAGGCTTTGAACACTCGAGATCACGAAACTTAAAGACACCGAAAAAATTCTTCTTACAGAATTGGAGTGCCGTATGCATCGTGCGCCTGATCGTCGAAGAGATTATCAGCCCGATTCGACCACTTCGCACACTCGCCTTCCACTTCCAATAATGAGGCGGACTTTGGAGCGGGAGACTGGGAAGGTAGATTATTCCACGCAATCTGCTGATGCTGCTGATGCATTTCCTTTTGTCTAGTATGGTTATTGCAGCTTCCATTGCGCGAGCTCGGCCTGCGACAAGAGAAACAAACGAGTCGAGTCAACACGCTTGTCAAGCTCGAAGTTTGAAGCATCTCATGGCTGGAGCTCGGGTGGCCGAGCTCGGGGACAGACTTACATCTCACAGAAAGTCGGAGCTGGAGAAGGCGGACATTGATCGGGAGTGGAGGTGGAGCTGCCTTCTGAGTTGGCACTAAGCGGGCTTTGGACCAAGGCTGCGGCTCGTTGCCAGCCGGAGGAATCAAGCCCGGTTGTTGCTAGAGAGACGAGCTTGGTTGCAGAGTCAGCTCGACTTAACAGGCCAGCAGCTTCGCATTCTCTGACGACGAACCTGTTGTCCAGCCGGAAGGAATTGTGCTGCTGTTGCTGCTGCTGATGCTGCCACATTGAAATCGTTGCTGCTTCAACAACAACAACACCGCCGCCGCCAGCAGCGCCACCCGTGCATCTGCGAATCGCCACCACCACCGCTGACTCAACTCGGGGCTCCCGAATCTAGGCCGCATCAATCAGTGCGCGGCTCAAAACGTTTTCCTCTTTAAAAAATGCTGCTGCTGCCGCTACTTCTCGGGAGGGCTCGGACACTACGCTCGATGCACACACTCACTGGCTAGCCACATGCTCAAAGAACACTACGACCACCATCGCCTCGACTTTCAGTACACACTTTGAAGAGAAACAAAAGAGTTTCTCTCGAAGCAGCAGCACACCGGCAGCAGCAAAACAGGAAAACCAACAACAGTGGTAAGCCGATTTTGCTCTCGGGGCTACTAATGTTTCTCACTGCCACGCCTAGGAAGGAAAGGAGCTCACAGCTACAACTACAAAGACAAAAGGAATGCGCCTGACTGACGACTGTTCACCAGTGCACACACACACACACACTACACACTCTTTGCTTGGGTCTGGAGGTATGTATGCAAGTATTATATCGTCTTCTTCTTTTTCATTACCTCTCTCTCCTGCGAGGGACCTGATTACTTTCTTCTGCCTTGCAGGTCACGTAAGGCGGGATGCCACAATTTTGAGACTTTCGGCACAGCACTGGCAGCTGCTGTGCTGCTGCTGCTGCTGCTGCTTCGTCAGGAAACAAAGCGTATGTATGTATACGTACATTCTCTCAAGACTCCTTTTGTATCTCTCTCGGCTCACGACATCTCTATGAGCTCCGGAGCTCTCTCAGCGAGGAAAGTACTTTGCGATTCTAGTCTAGTTTTGCTTTTAAGCTTTAGCTGTCCAGAGATTGGATTCCGATCAATCACTCGTTTTGATCGGACTGGCTAAGCGCTGCTCGACTTGCAGAGGTCGTTTTGTCCGACCGATCGATCGATTTGTCGCAGGGAACGGCACAGCGAGCGAGCGAGCGAAATCTCGTGAAGGGCAAGAAACCCACACCGCGCTCGCTCTAAAGCTACCAAAGAGCCGCTGCCAAATGGGAGTGATGAAAGTCACATGATATGATGTGATGGGGTACCATACCATACATGGTCCCCATCATAGAGAAGTCACATGGGTCCATGATGACTCCATGGACATGCCCGCCCCTTACCGTGTGGGTCCACCGTACGTACGGCACCGAGGTGGAAGAAAAAGAACGCGGTCGGTGAAAAGAGATTTTTGTGCGCCTACCTGGCAACATCATTGCCGCCGGCTCTGCCGATCTGACGGCTGTGATGTGAACCCCGGTTAAGCTGCTAACCTCTCGCGGCAAAGGTAAAATGACATAGGCCTTACCTAACCCTAAAGCGTCGCTTTCACACACCGACAAAACCGGCAGGGAGGGGGAAAAAAACTGAAACGTCAAGGTTGACCTCATCTGACGGGCGGCCGGCGCGAAGCAAGGGGTTTTTAGAGGCCGTCAAATACGGCCTCTGGCAAGCGTGACGGGCGGGCGTCAGGAATATTTGAAGTTTGTGTCACGCCTGACACGTGTCACGGTCACAGCCGGTCAAAGCGGGTTAGGTTTGGGCGAAGAATTAGGTCAGAAAAAGGTGGTGGCGGAAGTTGAAAAGTCAATAGGCGTTTCTTTAAAGAAAATTGTCTAAACTAGTGGGAAAGGTCAAAGGGAGACAACAGTTCCAATCAAACAATGCACAAAACAAGAGAGATTAGATCGCTCTTTGTCTTGATTTGTGTTCTTTCATTGAAGTTGGCCATGTTTTTTTCCATTCCAGTGAAGGTGACAATGAATGGGTCTCTTCTCTCATCTCAGTCACTTTCCACTCTTAATTTGTAACACTATGCTTTGGTGAAAGCTGATCTCATCCATTTGACTCGCCCCACTAGTTTTCTCGCCAATCCCTTAGAAAAACACTTAGAAGAATCCATTCTCAAGTCCACAACACATGGCATTATTTGCTGCCAGTTTAGAATAACCCCGCCCCCGAAGTTCCAGTGATCTTTCGCCGCTCAAAGTCAAGAACACCCCAATTTAAATCCGTTGCTGCGTCAATCCAGATAAAAACAACAACTGTGCACAGAATGGCAGATCGATTAAACAACGCCAGCGTATCAGACTGGAAAGGAAAGTTTAGAGCATACCACCTACGAAGAAGAAACCTTGGCGAGAGTCGTCCAACAAGCTGTAAAAACTATTACAGGGAATGAAGCAAAGAGAGGAAAACTAGAACTAAAAAACGCAAGCGAGAATGAGAGAAACATACTGCTCGTCTCGTGAAGGAAATGACGAAGGTTGTCGTCTACGAACTTCAAACTCCCGAGTAGTCCATCCAAACCACGTTCGATACTTGAATGCCTACAGAAAAAATTTCATGGTGAAGAGCATCCGACAAACGCCGTGGCGGCGAGCCACGGGAAGGCGAGAAAGAATCACGCTAGAAATTTAATAAGCCAAGCAAGGAGAGAAGACGAGACAAGCAATAGAGAAATGGAAAGAAAAAAGAAGAACACGTACGTGGCTAAGTCGCAATAGTCCAACTGTTGGCTTTTGTCGACTTGCTTGAGCTCACACGGGATCCTCCAGGATTTTGCGATGATGGGACGCCTTCAGAAAGCTCGAAGCCTGCTGCTGCTACGTTGCTTAAACGCTACATTCCCTGCAGTGGACTTCGCGGAATTTCCCAAACGTACAACTATTTCCCTGGCACACCTCTTGCAGTGAATGGTCTCCCAGAGCTGACACTGTTTCCCCCGTGAGATCTCCTGTCTTCTCAGAATTCCCAGAACTGTAGCTATGTCCCGGTGCTACTCTACTTGTGGTAGACAAAAAGCGGCCGCCTGAATCCGGACTTATCACTCGGCAGCTCCGAGCTGATCTCTTCGTAGAACTTGAATCCAATCTTCTCGGTCAGAATGCTGGGGAAGTTGTCCGGCCGGAGTTTTATTCTCTGGAAGTTCTTTCTCGTCACCTCGGAAACTCTCCGCTTCTTGCTGTATGATTCCCACGGCTGAGGCTCCAGCACCAGGCGGCCACCCGGCCGGAGCTCCTTGAAAACCTTCGCGAAGAACTTGAGGAGGCCCTCGTCGCCCCAGTTGAGATGAATCCACTTGGAAATGCTCAAGCAGAGGATGGTGTCGTACGTCCCGGGCTTGCAATAAACGTCGAGGTAGTTCTGAGTTTTGAATGTAACTC
The DNA here is from genome assembly GCF_000143415.4 of Selaginella moellendorffii. NCBI lineage: Eukaryota > Viridiplantae > Streptophyta > Lycopodiopsida > Selaginellales > Selaginellaceae > Selaginella > Selaginella moellendorffii. The sequence goes on from NW_003314374.1 coordinate 469,813, forward strand.
TCTCCGAAAGCTCTAGCCCGCTTAAAACATCATCACCAGCTTCTTTTGCAGTGTGCTTTCCGCCAGCTACGACCCCACACTTGGCAGCTTTTTGCTCGACGGCTGCTTCCTCAGAATCTGTGCTTGGAGTTTTCCCAGAATTCTTCTGTTCACCACCTTGCTTGAAAGGATACCCCTCGTCAGCTTCTTCCATCGAGTTAGCCTGCGATCCTCCATTCACTCCAAACACAGTTTCCTCGGTTTTCTGCGCACCATTTTCCTTCGCGGCTGGTTCAACTCTGTTAGCTTCCATTTTCTCTTTCTCTTCGACACCATCACTTGTGTGAGAAGCTAGAAATTCTTTCTCGGTCACTCCGTTTTCGCTACCCTCAAAATGTACTGCCGTAGCTGTTTCCACAGAATTGTCCCCTTGCGTCCTCACAGAAACCACCTCAACAAAGCTTCTCTCGGCTTCTTTCTCACAACTTTCCACGGCAGCCATGCTTTCGTGTTTAACACCATCTTTTTCCTCGGCAGCTCTCATTTTCCCGATTCCTTTCTCTTCGACACCATCTTTCTCGTCGTCGTGGCACGTTGCAAGCTCTTTCTCGTTTTCGCCACCATCGTCATTGGCTGCCGCGGCTACTTTTAAACCCACCTTTTGCGTGCCGATCCCTTCGAGGCATTTCTCCTCGGCAATCCTCTCACCATCTTCTACTTTTCTCTCGTCCTCCTTGCTTTTCTCCTCCTTCTCCAGCGCTTCCACTTCGTGCTGTAGATTGCATCGTGCCTTGTAGATAAGCTTGCTATCAATGTCCACTCCCACCATGCTCTTACAGCAAAACTTCACCGCCAGCGCGATCGTCACATGCCCCTCGTTGCACCCAATGTCGAGACAATCCCTGTTCTCGATCCATTCTTGCTTGAAAACACTGACTCTCGGATCCTCCTCCAGCGTCTTCCCGACCCGGTAGCCATAGTAGAACGGATAATTCCCATAGACATATTCCGGTTTCTTCCGTTTCTTCCCGGAATCCTGGCGCTGCTGCTGCTGCGATCCCTGCATCTTACCTCGCCCTAGCGCTCGATCAATGGATCGATCGATCGGGAGCCCGCCTAAAACCCCGGAAATTTCAAGAACCCTGGCGCCCAAGAGCCCTAATCTCCTGGATCTTTATTGGAGATCGAATCGACGGCTAGGATGGAGTGATCGGGCGGTTAGAAGAAACTCTCGTGAAAGGGTGTTGGTGATCATCCCCTATATGAATGAAGAGACGATGGGCAAGGAATATTTTAGGGCTCGCGGACAACCTTGATAGGGTGCGATCGATCGATCGCTGGGCGCGATGGAGCCGTGCCCGTCGCTCACATCCAACAAGAGGGTAACGCCGCCAGGGATCGCGATCTCGCGGAGCCTCAGCGGCCGGCAGTTCCAGTATGGATTCTACCGATTCCTCGTCCTCGCGCTCACATTCGTGGCCTACGCATGCTACCACGCGTCGCGCAAGCCGCCAAGCATCGTCAAGAGCGTGCTCGACCCCGAGCGATCGAGCAGCGGTGAGAATAAGGGCTGGTATCCATTCAATGGCAGGAACGGCAAGGTCAGGCTCGGCGAGGTGGATCTCGCGTTCCTCGCCTTCTACGCCTTCGCAATGTTCTTTGCAGGGCATCTGGGTGACACGATGGATCTCAGAGTTTTTCTCAGCATTGGCATGGTTGGCAGTGGGATCTTCGTGTGCCTCTTTGGCATGGCCTACTGGTGGAACATCCACGACTTCTACTACTTTATGTTCGTCCAGATCATGGCGGGGCTGTTCCAAGCGACAGGGTGGCCATCGGTCGTCGCCATCGTCGGGAACTGGTTTGGAAAATCTAAGCGAGGTCTCATCATGGGCATCTGGAACGCTCACACCTCAGTTGGAAACATCATCGGATCGCTCGTCGCGGCTAGCGCGCTGGAGCTCGGCTGGGGATACTCTTTCATCTTTCCGGGAGTTTTGATAATCGTAGCCGGGATCCTGGTGTTTCTGTTCCTGGTGGTGGAGCCAGCGGACGTGGATTTGCCGAGCCCAGCGGAGGTGGAGGCGACCGAGAACGCAACAAAGGTGGCGGTGTCGTCGAGCTCGCTGAGAATCAGCGAACCTGCTCGAGACGACTTGGAAGCTCCTCTCATCTCTTCGGCTCAGCAGCACAGCCGAGCAAAGAGCCCCGAGCGTGGAAAGGCCGTGGAGTTTTTACAGGCTTGGAAGATCCCAGGAGTTCTTCCTTTTGCGTTTTGCCTGTTCTTCTGCAAGCTCGTCGCCTACACTTTCTTGTACTGGCTGCCGTTCTACATCAAGCAGACTAGTAAGTCTACCGCATCCCCATTCTCAGGTAACACAACATATAGAACTGAAGCTTTCTTTTAATCTATCTTCCTTGACGAAGTTGACGAACTTGGTGGTGTTCTTGCAGGAGTCGGAGAGAAATCCCTGTCGGAAAAGACTGCTGGGAACCTGTCAACACTTTTCGACATCGGTGGAGTCTTTGGTGGGATCCTAGCCGGCTACGCTTCGGACAGGCTCAAAGCGCGAGCAATCACAGCGGCAACCATGACTTACCTGGCTATTCCAGCGCTGCTTCTCTACCACCGGTACGGATCAACGTCGATGGCGTCCAGCATCGCCCTGATGATGATCACGGGGATGCTCGTCAATGGCCCCTACGCGCTCATCACGACCGCGGTGTCAGCCGACCTCGGAACTCACAGCTCGCTCAAGGGCGACGCGAGAGCTCTGGCAACAGTGACTGCGATCATCGATGGGTGTGGATCGCTGGGGGCGGCGATCGGGCCAGTGTTGACAGGATATCTCTCCACCAGCGGCTGGGACAAAGTTTTCTACATGCTGATGGTGGCGGCGCTGGTGGCGGGCCTGCTGTTGACGAGACTGGTGGCGGCAGAGATCCGGGAGAAAGTTAGCAGCTACCATTCGCGAGGTATGGACTCTTTCCAGTTCTTGAAAGATGGTAATAACGCTGCTACTGCTGCTGCGAAGCTGGAGGGTGATCGTCTTCCTCCAGTCTAGGATCAGGATCTCTCTTGTTCTTGATGAGAGTTTTTGTGGCTCCTCGGTTTTGGCAGATTGATCGCGAGCTAGAACAGAAGCGTTCCGTACGTCCTTGAAAAGGGACGTACGGGGAAAAGAACTTTTGTAAACTAAGTGTACTTATTAACTGATCTAAACCACATTTCGAGTTCAATCTGAGACGTAGATGGTAGGTTTCCGCTTTTGGCCGTCCGATCCAAGCGAAGCCCTAGTTTTTCGTGACTAGTTTATTTTTCCCCTAAACCACCATAATAAGCAAGGAGAGAAGTAGATTTTTCGAAGCACAACAAATAAGAGAAATGACGAGTTTTTCTGGTGAGCTAAGGCTGAAACTTCTGCCTCCAGCCAGGGCTCTAACAAAAGGGGTTTATGGACACCACCACCATCGGTGAGTAGTGTTCCATAGTCACCACCATGGAAACCATCATCCATTGGTGTGTGGCCACCAACTCCATGGCCCCTGGAGAGGAAGTCTGGACCACCGACACTAAGCAGGACTCACAATTAGCAATGACTTCAGGGCCACCATCATTGGCAACTAGTGAGGGTACTCAGCTTCACCACCTTTGTCTTCAACACCAACTAAGGAGAGAGGGCCAGTGTTTCCTTCCTTGTATTGCTCCCTTTCACAATGGTACATGCAGGACTCGACCTACACAACAACCACCAACTCCTCGGCTAGCAAACTCTACTCCAGCAGACCACCACCTCCACCTCAGCCATCACCACTTTCTGGCACACACAGCGGCAGCAGCAACGGTCCAGTGGCGGAAAGCGCACCACTGCCACCTTCTCAGTGTTTCTCAACACACAGTGGTGCACCACAATCATCAAAAGCTGGTCGCTCTTCAGGCTCTCTAAGACTCCACATATATGTGTTCTTCTCCATTGCTGGACACCTCCTTTTACATAATTCTCGCAACACAACCATCATCCTCCACCACTGGGTGATCATTCTTGGCCTTCCTCACCACGCAATGGCAGTCACGGTCTAGGACACTATAGGGAAAGCACACCACCACTACTTTCTGCACATAGTGGTGCACCACCACCGCCAAAAGTTGGTTGCTCTTCAAGCTCTCAAGGCTCACCGCCCATTGCTAGACACCTCCTTTTACATAATTCTCATAAGAGAGGTAAACATAGCCACCATCCTTCACCATCGGGTGATCATCCTTAGGCTTCCTCACCACATGGTGGCAGCCATGGTCCAGGACACCATAGGGAAAGCCAAAAGCTGGTCGAGATTCACCTCCTAGCAATTTCAAGTATGTGTTCCTCTGCAATGCTGGCTACCTCCTTTACATTGATCCTTGCAGGAGATCCACCATCATTCCACACTACCTCCTTCACCACCGGATGATCCACATAGTGGCAGGCACTGACGCCATGGGAAAAGCGCACCACCGCCACATTCCTCTGCACACAGTGGCAACAGTGGTGCACTGCCACCACCAAAAGCTAGTCACTCTTCAGGCTCTTAAGGTTCACCTCCCAGCAATTTTGAGTATTGTGGTCATTTGCATGGTTTGTTACCTCCTTGACGTAATGCTTGTAGGCATTCTGGAGCTCCTCCATCTCAGCCACCACCTCCAACTCACAAGCATCACCACCATTCTCATGGTGATCTTGGAAGTGTCAATTGACGTCCATATGGTGATTCTAGAACTTTCGATTGGCATCCACAATGTGATCTTGGAAGGATCAATCGGAACCCTTACGATGATCTAGGAATTCTAGCAGCCTCAACAGTCCCAACAGTCCTAACAGGCAACAGCTTGAGCCCCCTTCGAGCTCCTCAAGGTGCACACTTCTCTTTAGCAACAACAGAAATAGCAACCTGGTGTGGATCACGTTTGTGGCCATTTCCCCATCATCCTTGGCCTTGTGGTCATGCTCTTCATCAAGTGGAGACACTCTCGACGACACCAAAGAAGGGACAAACCTTTTCTTGTCTATAGTGTTGTGGCTGACATTGATGAGCATGACAGAGCAGCAGTCTAGCAGTGATTCAAGGTAAGCTTTAAAATCAAAGTTATTTTCTTCATAAATTCTAATGTTATCTTTTATAACCGAAGCTCATTCACCATCAGCGCCATTCTACGTTGTAGCTATATCTAAATCTCTAACTGAGCCACATTGAGCAGCAGCAATATTCAATATTGAGCAACAACGATACAATGCTCAACATCAAGCACAAATGTGTTGCCTTTGAAATCTCTTACAAATTCGAAAATGTCATCTTAAAAAATCCAACAACAAGAGGGTTAAATTTATTTTCTGAATTATTTGTCCATCTTCTAGAATTTTTTTAATGGCAATTCTCTTTTTCCCATTTGGTATTATTTTAAAGCATAAATTAACCTATAAATAAAAAAATGAATGTGTTCAAAACATAGTTGCCTTGCAATATTATATTGACAAAGTTCAAATGGAGAAGGATTGATTTTTTCAACACTTCTTTGTGAGTTAGTTTCTATTTGACAAATCCCTTTTTAGCCATAACATTTTTTTCTTCTCCAAAAGACAAACAATGTGTAAATTATAATTTTTTCTTTTCTAATTTGCTAGATTACTTTAGCATTTTTACCTTAGCCTCAGTTAAGTTCATTTGCTAAAGCCTAACTTGTATTTGATCTTATTTAACTTTAGCTACTCATTGCACAAGTAGTAAAGTGTTAGTCATTTATCCATGGATTTCTAAATTTTCTTTTAATCCCTTTTTTCAGGTTAAATTAAATTTAAAATTTGGCTACAAACATATTAAACCTATAATTTTTTAGGTATAACAAGATTTGGTCATAAAACTTTATAAATCCTAAACCTTATGTACCTTTTTTTAATTTGAACCTCAAAAAGAAACACCATACACTATAGCCTGAAATCGGTACCCTTACTTTCCACTTTCATCCCAACGAAAAAGCCCAAGCCCAAAAGAAGGACTAAAATTACTCTTTAAACACTTCTTTATAATGCTTCTAACATTGGTCTTGGAGGTGTGTTAACATATCCTGACTACACTTGACCTTTCATTTTACACTTTAGGAGCATCTTTTGCACTCTTTGAATCCATACTCACTCCCACCTAAGGCTATTAACTTCTAGTCTCCTTCAACTCAATTTGCAAGCACCATTGAAAAATCTTTAACCTCACTTTCCCAATTATACTTTTAAAACCCATTGCAACCTGACAACTCCACCAAGCCCTAGTTTTTCAAAAGCAAGAGATTTTTAGAGCATAAAGAAGGAAATCCATCAAAGTCAGTAAGGGGAGAAGATAACAAGTAGGAGAAACATGGGGCAGATTCTTCAGCATTTAGAACAAGCACAACAAGCAAGAAAAATAACAAGCTTTGCTGGTGAGGTAAGGCTGACACTTCTGCCTCCAGCCAGGGAAGGGGCTTATGGACACCACCACCACTATTGAGTAAAACTCTACAATCACAACCATGGAAACCATCGTTCATCAGTGCATGGACACCAACTCCATTACCCTAGGGAGGAAGTCTGGACCACCAACACCAAGCAGGACTTCAACCATCACCACCAACAATGATTTCAAGGCCACCATCATTGGCTTCCACCACCTTTGTCTTCAACACCAACTAAGGAGAGAGGGCCAGCGTCTCATAACAATCTCAGGTATGTTCCTCCATTGTGGCTTGCTTGCTTTCACAATGGTACATACAAGACTTGGCATACACAACAACCACCAACTCCTCGGCTAGCAAGCTCCACTCCAGCAGGCCGCCACCACTTGGGTCGAGCTCCTCTGCCTCAGCCATCACCACGTTCTGGAGCACACAGCAGCAGCAGCAATGGTCCAGTGGCAGAAAGCACACCACTGCCACCTTCTTAGTGTTCCTCAACACACAGTGGTGCACCAAAGCTGGTCGCTCTTCAGGCTTTCGAGACTCCAGCTATCCTAGGTATGTGTTCTTCTGCATTGTTGGACACCTCCTTTTACATAATTCTCGCAAGAGAGGTAAACATAGCCACCATCCTCCCCCATCGGGTAATCATCCAACACCACCACCACTTTCTGCACACAGTACCACCACCGCCAAATGTTGGTTGCCCTTCAAGCTTTCAATCCAATATATGTATTCCTCTGCATTGTTAAACACCTCCTTTTACATAATTCTCACAAGAGAGGTAAACACAGCCACCATCCTCCACCACTGGGTGATCATCCTCGGCCCTCTTAGCCTTCCTCACCACAAGGTGGCAGCCACGGTCTAGGATGCCATGCACCACTGCCACACAGTGGTAGCAATGGTGCAACGCCACTGCCAAAAGCTGGTCAAGGTTTCACCTCCCAGCAGTTCCACGTATGTGTTCCTCTGCAATTCTGGCTACCTCCTTTACATTGGTCCTCGCAGGAGATCTCAACACGGCCACCATCATTCCACACCACCTCCTTCACCACTAGATGATCCATACAGTGTTAGCCATTGAACCCAAGGGAAAAGCACACCGGCTTGTTACCTCCTTGACATAATGTTTGTGAGCATTTTGGAGCTCCTCCATCTCAGCCACCACCTCTAGCTCACAAGCATCATCACCATTCTCGTGATGATCTTGGAAGTGTCAAATGGCGTCCACATGGTGATCCTAGAACTTTTGACTAGCATCCACATGGTGATCTTGGAAGTGTTGATTGGCATCCACACAACGATCTTGGACATTTTAACTGGCATCCACACGGTGATACTAGAAGGGTCGATTGGAACCCTCACAATGATCCAGGAATTCCTAGCAATCCCAACAGTCCCAGCAGCCAACAACCCCCTTCCAGCTCTTCAAGGTGCACACTTCTCTCTGGCAACAACAGGAGCAACAGCTTTGGTGTGGATCCCGTTTGTGGCCATTGTGCTCATCGTCCTTGCCCTTGTGGTCATGCTCCTCATCAAGTGGAGACACTCTCGACGACACCAAAGAAGGGACAAAGCTTTTCTTGTCTACAATGTTGTGACCGACATTGATAAGTATGGCAGAGCAGCAGTCTAGCAGTGATTCAAAGCTTTAAAATCACTAATTGCGCATCATATCTGTATATCCGTTGCTGCTTGATGTTGACTGGAGATTTGTCCGGTGCGCGCTTTTCTGCTGCTGCTGAAATTGAGCTTTGGCTATAAAACATAACACAGAATCTGTGAAGAGAACAATTTTGATCTAATGCCCAACATCAAGCACAAATTCGAAGGTGTCAGCTTAAAAAGTCAAGGAGAACAAAGTTTAGACTTATTTTCTGATTATTTGTCCATCTTCTAGATTGGTTTTAATGGCAAATCTCTTTTTAGCCATTCTTTTGAAGAATAATTTTAAATTTATATAAACAAACCTCGCCTCAAAAAATGCATCCAGGGATGCATTCTTCATACATCAATTTCTCAACCTTGCTCTGCCTATTTTCTTCTCTGTGTTCTAAGAATCGAAGAGCATCATCCTTCTCCATACCATATTTACAAATTAAAACAAAGCTACTACTTGCTCGCAATGAAGACAGAGTCTTTCCAGAGGCCTCCAGCGTGTCTGCATACCTGGAAAGCTCTATTTTGCCAAGAAAGTTTCTCATCTCAAAAGCTTTCTGCTTAAGCACAAGAGTGAATTCTTTGAAATGAGAGATTTCTGACACTCACCCTTTGCTGCTTAGTAAGGCCCAGCGCTTTCACATCTTTCCTGGTCATTGACTTGAGCGATTCAACGCTGTCCCATCCCTTCCTGACAAAGATCTTGGATGTTCCAGCAAGAACACTGCTGCCGAGGTAGTCATCTAGATTATCAGGGGCAGATCTATCCTTTGCTTCTGTGCCCTGCATTGTTGCTCGTCTTGTTGAGAAGAAAGAAGCTCTTTAAAATGCCCTGGTAGTCAAATAGAAAGTAGAATCAAAGTGACATTAATCCTCCTCCTAAGCTTTAAAAGTAAAAGTCTCACATCCCAACTTTGTCAAGATGATGTCGCAAACATTATGTGAATTGACGACAAATTGCTGCATGCCCTGCCCGTCAGCATGATACGCGACTTATAGTTTAAATAAAGGAGAATAGAGGGAAAGAGAGAAGAATGTTTGCATGACCAATGCTACCAAACAACAAGATCTCTCCACGCATTCATTCTTCACCTCACGATCGCTCCCTACGTCCAGCTATTGGAGGGATCCTCTGAGATCTTCATGAAAGAGGTTGTGATCATAGAGATTATTATAGAACAAGCCTGAATGCAGAAAGCTCAGATGCATGCGTGGTCCTTCATGGAGCACAGTACTGAAGAACAGCCTTCAGCAGAAGCACCAAGAAAAAAAAGAGAATATGATTCTTCCAAGGCCATCCTAAAGAAAAATCGCTTTGATCCTGGATCCTGGGAATCGCTTGTGCCCTCGCCACCCGGGATCTGTTATATTCTAAGATTGTCATTCTGTGTTTACTGTTACTGTGCTTCGACTAGCATAGAACCTAACCTATCTCCTTTCAACAATGTGACATAAACTTGACTCTCATGGTAGGTAAAATGTCACACTAAAAAAATAACAGGATACAAAGTTGTGGACAAAAGTTCCTCACTTCTCTTAGAGGAGTTTGTAAAGCAAAACACGCAACCTTTAGATCTTCAACGCTCTCCCCCCTGAAAAACTCCAGAACAAATTTAGCTTTCCCAACCCGCTTAATTAAGAAAATTTCTCAGCGCAATTAAGTAAATGGCTTTCGAAAGGCTGGAGACCATCCACCACATTGCATCACTAAATACTATTTGGAAAATAGAGTTCCTAACATTTTCACTCAAACTTGTGAAATCTATATAATCCACAATTCACTCAGTAGATTACCAAGGACTTGTCCGTCTGTGCTCAGCACATTGTAGCTGTGGAGAAGCATGCACAACTCACTAGCTGTTTGAAACAACTCCTAGTTGAAAGTGGAAACTAGCTCACAAAGAAAGTGAAAACAATGATCTCCTTGATCACAAGTTCTCACAAGAGCTCATCAAAGAGGTTTCACAAACATTGCCCGATTCACTTGAACTAACGACAAATCCCCGATGGGCTGAATTGCCTGTCCACCAGCAACTACCACTGGCTCCCGCGTGTGATCATCTAGAACAGAACTTACCACTTAGATTGAGCGCCAGGAATTTGTGTGATCAAACTTACCAAACAACGTGTTGAAGGACGAAGCTGGGGGTGTTGCCAGATGGTTCAGGCTCACGTAAGTGAGGAGAGTAAACGGAATTGCAAGCATGAAAAGCCCAGGAACCACAACAGCCCAATACCTGCGAGAGCTAGAGTAAAACCAAAGGCACTAGCTTTGTAGTGTTTCCAAAGCTTACCTGTCGGGATAGTACGTTATTCCAAGATAATGAAGCCAAGGTTCGGGGAGATACGCCCAGATAACATACACTCCTGGATTCGTAGTTCGCCACTGTCAGCGATTCAGATTGAGAATCTAAAGTATTCACTCACCAAATGCGACTATGGTTGAGATCGCTCCCACGAATGCATAAACCTCTGCGGGCTTTGTTCCTTGACTCTTGCGTTTCTCGTGATCCTACAATCCAGGAAAAAAGAATAATGGAAAAGGTTGATCGATCGCTTGATATACCATTCACTTGTCGGCCTTCTCTCCGGGCCGTGGAACTTTCTTGTACTCGAAATTGTTGATGTCTACGTGCTGCTGGATTGCCTGCATTCCAGAAACAATTAAATCTTAAGCAAGGATCAAGAGCACGCGGTTAATTACCTTGAGCTCTTCCTCGAGTGTGGTGGGCTTTCTCTGCTTGAAGTTCTTGAGAATCCCCTCCTTGGAAAGGGCCTGCGTCACTTTTAGAAGCTCCCAATCCCTCTCGTCGCGCTCGTGGACGACCTCAGTTCTAGAATCCCAGAAAATAAATTAAAGCGAAAAAAAGAATGCTTGTTACCTCCCAGCAACGATCTGAGCGATGCCAACGTAGCCAATGACGGACCCAGCTATGATCGGGAGGCCAAAAAGAAAGAACCGATTCGACCCACTCAGCCTCCGTCCCTTCTGGATCCCCCGCACAGTGGACATTTGCTCTAAGCAAACCCTACTAGGTAGCTGAAAAAAATCTTGTCACCTTGAAAGAAAAAATTGGATTTTTGAAAAAAAAAATTCGGGGCGATTTCTGTGTAAATAAAGAGCTACATTAGCTTGCAAACGTAGGTAAGTGAGACTAGTGTTAGAAATCTACCAACATGGCTACGAGAAGAAAGAAGAAAATCTTCATGATTCCTTGAGAACTTCCTCCGGAATATCTTCCTCTTCCTCGTTCTTGAGCTCTTCATCTTCCATCTCTGCAAGCCAAGCAAAATGCAAAGAGAAGAACGAATAAGAAAAACCTGGACGAGAAACGCAAATGGTACTTACTCTGGATTTCCTCGTCGGTGAGCTCCGGAGCGTCCTCTCCCTCGACAGCCGGAGCTTTGTCGTCGACTTCTGCCGCTGCTGCGTCGTCTTCCACAACAATCACTGGAATCGTTGCGTCTTTATCCGTCGTGGGATAGTAGTACTCGGATTGAGTGTCCTGGAAACACAAACAAGATGGAAAGAAAAGAGAGGAAGATCAAGTAAAGTTCTTATAACCAAAGAGAAAAAGTGAGAACCTGGTAAGAAGCCATTGGAACCTTGGTACAGAACTGAAAAGCCCAAAGCCCCCTTTAAAAACGCACTGACTGTACCGAAACTCACTGAGAGTGAGACACGCTTCACTGGCAAACTTTCCATGCAATGGAAGAATATGCAGCTTGATTCATGGCAGCCTCCGATTGGTTACAAAGAAATAGAGGAGAAACCAAAATTTTTACCACGTACCTTTAAAGAGCGCTCGAGAAAGTTTTGATATTACAAGTCAGTATTGGTGGTGAAAGTTTTGACAAAACTCGCCAGTAGCTCCTTTCCTCCCAGCTCGTGAATCTTGGCCAGTGCACGCTTCTCGATCTGGCGAACTCGTTCTCTAGAGAGGTTGAAATGGTGGCTCAGCTCCTCCAAAGTTCTGTCCCTTCCATCGCCAATGCCATAGCGGAGTGTCAGGACTTCCTTCTCCCTGGGCTTCAGGAGATTGAGCACTTTGTCGAGCTGTTCCTTTAGTAGCGCCTTCTCGGCAACTAGAAGAGAGGACTCTACTTCCGGGTCCGGTAGGATTTCCTGTAGCAAAAACAAGAAAAGAAAAGAAAAAAATTAACAATTTTTTTAGTGTCGCAAGAATATGGTTTTGCTTACCAAAAGAGTGACGTTGTCGCAACCTGGTACATTGTCGTCCAATGACTTTGGATGTCTCATAAGATTGGCAGCCAGATGGACTTTTTGCGCAGTCGTTCCAAGGATCGTGGCCACTTCCTCGTTTGTTGGAAATGTACCACGTTCTTCGAAGATCCTGGCTCTCGTCTTTAAAACTCGAGTGTGCGTATCAAATAGATGCATCTGAAAGACAATGTTTCTTTTAGATTTGAACTGTACTTCTCGAAGTGAACAGGAGCTTACAGGCACTTGGCACATTATGCTGCGTTTCACCGATGCCCTCCTTACGGATAGCTCAATCCACCAAAGTACGTACGTTGAAAGCCGGAAACCTCGAGACGTGTCGAACTTTTCAACACCGTGAAGTAAACCGTTGATCCCTTCCTGCAGTACAAAGCCAAGTTGATAAATGCATGAAGAAAAACTAGCTCGACAGAGAAACTTTGATACTTCACCTGTATAAGATCCTCTATCGTCGTCCCCTTCAAACCAAACTTTCGGGCCACTTTGATCACGAGCCCGAGATTTGAAGAGACCATGTTGGTCCTGCATCTTTTTGCATGTTTGAGCTTCCTCCGAAGCTCTTGAGGTTCTATTTTCAATGCCTCGGCCCATTCTCTGAATGTTGGTTCACGTCCAAGCTGCTCGCTCATGCTGGTAAACAAGGCTTCCATTTTTATATGCTCCTGAGATTAAAAAAACAACGCACGAAACAGTAATTTAGCCAGCAAGCTCAGCATTTCATCATATATCTACAAAGAAAGTACCTTGAATTCCCACCTGAATACCATTGATTGCTTCCAGCTCCTCGGCAGCAGACATTCGAGTCCTCCTAGATATTTGTGGACAGTACCGGTCTCTGCCTACGACTTTTCTCGATCCGGCTGGAAAAAGTCCTTTGATCGTCTCCCCATCTCCGTCCTCCATCTCGTTCTTTCTCTTCTCTGCTGCCTGTGCTCTTTTCATCATCCTTTGTTTGCGCCTCCTAGAGGTAACCGCTACTTCCACGTTGTACTTCCTCTCTAAGCTCTCCGCCTCTGTTGAAAGAAGTTCATTGGCTTGCAATGCAGTTTCTTCCGCTTCTTCTGTTGTCTCAATCCTCGCCACCTCTGGAAGTTGGATGCTCTGCTCGAGTCCCAAAGTTGATCCAGCAAGTGGTTCGTTCGCGAGTTCCATTTCGCCAGAATCATCAGCAATGGCCTCGGCAGCTTCTCGAGCTGCTAGAACCGCCGCCCTTGCAAGAGCCATGGCTTCCTCGGCCGCGGCAATAGTCGTTGCCTCGTCACTAGCCAACCAAGCCTCAGTCTCTGTAAAACTGGAAGTGGTGGTCACTGCTCTCACTTGTAAGGTGCCAGCCACCTTCCATCTTCGTTCTGGGCCTTCGTGATTCCTATGCGGCAAAGAACTCCCAGCTAAGAAAATAAACTTCTATGGCATCAGTAAACGACTTACCATGCTAGAACCGAGCTCCAAAGCCGTGGATTTGCATTGTGATGATCCAATTTTGCGAAGCATCCCCTCCTTCTGGAGCAAGGCTTTTGACGTCTCAACGAAGAAGTGCCTGGAAATTGGATAGAAACCACTCAGCGAGAGAATTCCCACTTCTTCCCACTTACTTGGAATGCCAGGCGATAGAACAGAGCTACATTCCAGCACTGCGCCGCCAGTCGCAGCTGCCAAGCCTGCCACCACTGCCATTGCCTCAATGCTACGACCTCGTTCTCATATTTCCAGATCCTAGTCCTCAAATTCGCCGCCATTGCCCGAATGCGGCCATGGCAGCGCTTCCAGTCCAAGAATCCGCTTACAAAATAGAGGACGATATTTGTGCAGCGCCATCGCTCCCATTTCCTCGGCGACGAACTGCCATATCCACAAGATTTTCGTTAAACCCTAGCAGTCGTGGCAAAAGAACCACCATGTTAAACCTCAGCCGCTGGATGTCTCCAGCTCTCGACGGTCTGGATCCACATCTGGTTGAGTGGGCCAGATTCGCCCTGTTATCCAGACATATCTTAGCCTTCCAAAATAGCAATAGCAAAATTGGTTTTGTTTCTCATATTTTTGAAGATTAAGATTCTAACTGCTTTTATCAAGCGGGGATAGCTCAGTTGGGAGAGCGTCAGACTGAAGATCTGAAGGTCGCGTGTTCGATCCACGCTCACCGCATTGCTTTTCTTCTCTGTTTTAACTTTTGACGTATGAGGAATCTTTTGTCGACAACTTTGTTGATGTCATTGTATGGTACATTTGAGTGTGATATTTTACTATCTCCTTGAATTCCGATGTTGCTAGAGAGACGCTAAGGTGACACCACCTGAATGACAATCTGACAAGATCATGAAGTTTCACGGATGGAACTTGTTTATGCTAGCATGGTGACTATAGAAGATCCACATTGCCTTTATTCCATATGATCCAAAGGCGTCACTCACTCGTCCTTGTGACGATTGACACATTCGTCACTGAGTGAAGCGCATCGCAGGAATCCATTGATGTTGCCAATGCAATCGTTGAGATCCAGAGTGCTTGCCACATACTCGCCATCGGTGTTCTTGCACTCGCCCTCCATCATGGTGCCCGACGTGAGATACTCAATCCCCCGGCAGTTCTCGAGCCCGTATGTGAACCTCTCCCCGCATTTGAGCTTCCCATCCTCGCCATAAGTGATGCACTTGGAGATATCAACGGCTGAATAGAACTTCCATCCCCTGTTGTTCATGCATTCGGCTTCGAGCACTGGCCCCTTGACAAAAATGTCTTTGCAGCTGCCTGCAAAACCTTCACAAGCCTGCGAAAGAGTTCCAAGATCAGAAAACTCGAATTGACAAGATCATCTCACTTGCCTTGGACGTAGAAGCAGTCAGTGCTGCCACAAGCAGAAACAAGAGGAGCATAGAATTGCCAAGAGGAGAGGAAGAGGAAGCCATGATACCAGAAGGCGAGATCGCCTCGGATAATATAGTACTAGACTAGCAGGTTCTGGGTTCGAAACCATTGTTCCTAAGTTTCATATCCACATCAATCTGCCAGCTACATGCACAACGATAACGCTAAACCCTAAACCCCAAAGAGAATATTTTCAAGTATAAGCATATCCAGTTCCATCAACTTCTTACACACATCGACACTTGTCACCAGTGCAATCGACACGCGGCTGCACCATGCCTCAAAAAGGGCGAACTTGGAGCATTTGTGAGCGCGAAGAGAGAGAACGAACGGATTAATCGATCGATCGAAGCAAGCATTTCCAACGTTCACAGCATTCACGCAGCAACAATGGCGTTTAGGTCAGTTCTCGTCGCCTCGAAGAAGAATGCCCTCGGTCATTTGCTCGTGAAGAAGGAGTTCCTGGCAACATCGCCTCTCCTGCTCAACAAGGAGGCGGGCACCGCCGAGTCCATGGCGCACAAGGTCGGGGACAAGGTCGAGAAAGCCGGGGAGAACCTCAAGGAGACGGCCAAAGATTCTAAGGAACCGGCCGAGAGCGGAATGCGCGAACAGGTCAGGAGCGCCGCGGAGAAGATTGGCGACGCCACCGCGAGCGCGGGCGACAAGATCGAGCACTCGATGGAGAGCGAAGGCGGCGGCGAGGAGAAATCCAAGCTCAATCTCGAGGACAAGCAAGTCCTCTCCAACTAAACCCTCTTGTTAAATTAGGGTTCTTTGTAATCCGGCCAAGTTTCGCCACGTGTTATAACAAAGGCTATCTTTTCTAGTGAATTGAATTGAATTTAAAACAATAAAGTTTTTAACTCGTCGGTGGTTATACTGGCTTATTTATTCAATGGGCACCTGTCGCGTGGATTTGTCACATACGTGGCAAAGATCGAGGTGCCATGCGTCGGCATCTCAGGGCCTCTCGATTTGTATAAGAGCTGAAAGCTCCGCACTCTGGAACTCATTCTATCTTCGATCGATATATCTGTTTTATCTAGATCTTTGGCTTTGTCTTGTTTTCTCGATCACAAGTTCTCTTCGCAGTTCTTTTGATTCTCGCAGCGCTCATGGCCTCGATGATGGAGAAGATTGGTGAGAAGTTCGGCAAGAAGGACGACGAGCACAACAAATTGGGCGGGCAGACGCACGAGACGCACGGACTGGGGCAGCAGACTCACGGTCAGGGCGCCGGCTATGGGCAGGAGGCCGGCTACGGGCAACACGGCCAGGGCGTCGGCCACGGGCAGGGCGTCGGTCACAACCCGGGATCTACTCCCTATGGCGCCACCACTGGCACCACCGGCACTGGTCACAACCCGGGATCTACTCCCTATGGCGCCACCACTGGCACAAACCCGACTAGCGGCCACACCGCTACCGGGCAGCCCCAGAAGAAGGAGGGGCTTATGGACAAGATCAAGAAGAAGAAGAACCAGCACAAGGAGCGCAAGGAGGGCGACAAGAGCAGCAGCAGCAGCGAATCCGACTAGAGATGATAAAATTTCCTCTACTATGAATAAGTTTCCACCTGTGCTTTCTTCTTCAGATGCTGAAGAAAGAAGAGTAAAAAAAATGTAATGTTTTTCCTCTTTGTTTATAAAAAAAAACCGCATACTTTATTGTACAATGTGGAAAATGTGTTCCTCTCTCTTTTAAAAGTAGAATATTCTGTTGTTTGCAACAAAATATTCCTCGGGATTTGATCGGCGCCGTTGCTACGGCTAGCGGCTGAGATTGGCTTCTTTGCCGGAGAGCAGGGTTAGGGTTTATCGGCGGCTGCTGGAGGAGAGGAAGCGCTATGGCGGAACAGGTATGCGTCGTCTGGATTGATCGCGCGCCGCATTGATCGATTTTTTCGTTGTGTAGACCGAGCGCGCCTTTCTCAAGCAGCACAAGGTCTTTCCCCTGTGAGTGGATCTATTTTTTTGCTAGCTTCGCGTGTCGGTGCTGAGGGTCTTTGTGTGATGGATCAGAGGGAAGACGTCTGGGAAGAAGAAGAGGCCCGGCAAGGGCGGCAGTCGTTTCTGGAAGAACGTCGGGTTGGGCTTTAAGACCCCTCGCGAGGCGATCGAAGGTATAACTCTCGGATGCGTTCTTGCTGGATCTGTGATCGATTTCTTCGTCTGTGGCTAGGCACCTACATCGACAAGAAGTGCCCATTCACCAGCGACGTGTCCATCCGTGGCCGAATCCTCACTGGAACTGTGGCTACAACCAAGATGACCCGGAGCATTATCGTGAGGCGAGATTACTTGCACTATGTGAAGAAGTATCAGAGGTGAGTGTTGGCCCAAGTTCTTCCAAGTTTCTTCTTTCGCCTCGCGATTCTCTCGCGATTCTCATCCAGAAAAATCTCTTTTTTTTCAGGTATGAAAAGAGGCACTCAAACGTGGCAGCTCATGTGTCGCCGTGCTTTCGTGTCAAGGAAGGAGACAAAGTGATCCTCGGCCAGTGCAGGTTAGTCAAGATCGTAGCTATAAATTAGATTGGAACAAAATTCTCTGTTCTCATTGATCGATCCATCTTTTGTTTGGCAGACCTCTTTCCAAGACGATCCGGTTCAATGTGCTCAAGGTGATCCCGCGAGGAGCCTCCGACGGTGGCGCGAAGAAGGTCTTCACGGCAGCTTAAGAGCTTTTTGTATCTTTCTTGAAAAACCAACGGCTGAGATTACTCTACGGGTGTTTGTTCGAAATCAATGCCTGCGATGCGTTCGAAGCTTGAGTCTTATGGGCTAGGGTTTTAGGAGCTGAGAGAATGTAGCGTCGCAATGGAGCTTCCGCGATCGCCTGGGACAGCGTCGGCGCCTCTCTGGACGATCGCGGAAGAGGATGAGTTGCCAGAATCGGCCGCGCTTGTCAAAGATCGTCTTGTCTATGGCTCGGCAGGCTCGGATTTGCCGGAAGCGGTGTTGGATGATCGCAGGCAGGGAGATCGCGCTGAGAAATCCGGGATTTCGGCTCCAGATCGATGGTCCCCGGGGAGGAGGCTCAAGAAATCGCGCACGGCTCCAGCAATGACAAGCGATTACGGCAAGCGGTGCGGCGATGATGACAAGCCTAGGCTTGAATCGGCGGCACGCATCGCCAGGCAAGCGGCAATAGGATTTTGCATCTACATTGCGATCGGCGTGCTGATCTACGTGTGGAGGAATTCTCGGGCACAAGGACTCACACGCTCGTCGATGCCGTGTATTTCGGCATCGTGACGATGTGCACGATCGGGTATGGGGACATCGCGCCGGTTTCGTCCACCACGAAGCTCTACTGCTGCGTTTTCGTGGTGATTGGTATGGGATTCATCGACGTTTTGCTCAGTGGAATGGTCGCTTACATCCTGGAGAGGCAAGAGGAGCTTCTCATGAGCGCTGTGGAGGGTGGCCGCCATCAAACTGCGAGGCGCGTCTCTCGTCTTGGTTAACACGAGAGGTATGTTCTAGTTGGATCTCAAACACTTGCAAGGCTGAGAGTTTTTTTCTTTGTTTCTTTCAAGGACGTATGAGGAAGCGAATGAAGGTGGTTCTAGCACTGGGGGTGGTGATCGGGTGTGTGACTTTGGGGACTTTGGCTGTGCACAAGCTGGAGGAACTTAGCTGGGTGGACTCCTTCTACTTGTCGTGCATATCGGTGACGACGGTGGGATATGGCGACCACGCGTTCGAGAGCCTGGCGGGAAGGCTGTTTGCTTCGATGTGGCTGCTGATAAGCAGCTTGGCTGTCGCTCGGGCTTTTCTATTTCTCGCAGAAGCCAGGATTGCGAGGAGGAACAGGCTGATTGCCAAGTGGGTGCTTACGAGAGAAATGACGGTCGGTGATCTAGTTGCAGCGGATATTGACAACAATGGCTTTGTCAGGTATGCGCCATCCATTATCTACGTTTGCTAAAACACTGCCTTTTTTGTTCTTTCTTTGCAGCAAATCCGAGTTCGTGGTTTATAAGCTAAAAGAGCTCGGCAAGATTTCTCAAGACGATATAATGGAAGTCTGTCGCCAGTTCAATATTATGGACCGTGATAATTCTGGAAGAATCACCTTGTCCTGCCTCAGTGATGCAGTTTGAAGCCCATTTGCTAGGCCTTTCTTGTCGACAGCACGTAAGTTTCTGCGGATACGGTTTCATACACGAACTAACCATACTTCTCTTTTCAGAGGTTTGCTGGCAATTTTTTATTCACTAGCGAATGAGTTATGCACTCTTTAGAGCAGTTTACAGGTCCGGCTAGTCAGTGTGACTGCTAGAAACAACGAGGGGCAAGTGGTGAGCACAGTGATTAGATTCCGTGAAACAGTGCAGCAAGGGATTTTAGCAGAAGGAAGGATTATCCTATCTACTGCGGGCACTAGTTGCACGTTTACGTGCGGACAAAGTTGAAGTATGCAAGGATGAGTTTACGGACGTTTTTAGCAGCACTTCTCTGCGGACGTTGAAAGAGGTGTTACACGCAAGCATGGTGGAGGCAAGAGCAGTGTTCGACAATATGTTCGAAACTTTGGTACTGGGCTATGCGGTGACAATTAGTAGCGGACCTTTGTTTGCTGCACTTACGGCCTGTAGAGGGCACGGAAGAAGCAAGACTAGAGCGTGGACAAAGTCTGAAGAAGCGAAAGGGATGTGAAGCTGCAAAAGCCAATTGTTGTGCAACATCTTCGTGGGAAACACTCGGCTGATATGTGTGGACGTATGGAGGACAGATTGCTCCGCGACAGAGTGGTCTCATAGAACGCTTTGCTGCTGGGATATGTGAGCAACGACTTGGCTCTGGATCTATTCCCGTATATCGAGTTCTACGAAGGCCGCACTCAGGGTTTGTGCAAGCTTGGCCAACTTAGAGCAGGCTTGTAAAGACGAGGAACTTGGGCACAGGGATGTATGGCCGACGCTCGCAAAGTTTTGGAAGTTATGGTTACGCATGACGTGGATACTGGGCTACATGGAGAATGAGCTCGCTCTGGAGCTTTTGAAACGGATGCAGTCAACTGGTTGCTCGAAGTCCACAACTTGATGCTGCTCTCGTGGCCTGCGGAAAATTGGTGGATATGATGGTCGGAAGAACGGAGGTTCTTAGACGTGAACATGAGAACAAGAAGACAGCCTGCCTGGTGAGGTGAACGAGCCATCAAGTTGTTTGCGTCGAACTCCCTAAGAAGTGATCCTCAAGCTTTTCGATGAGAAACTGAAAAGAGCTTTTCGACAAAATGGACGACTATTTTCGGCTAGTGGGGTTTGCTTAGAGCAAATGTCCACTGTGCGGGGGAACGGAGGCTGAGTGGGTCGAATCGGTTCTTTCTTTTCGGCCTCCCGATCATAGCTGGGTCCGTCACTGGCTACGTTGGCATCGCTCAGATCGTTGCTGGGAGGTAACAAGTATTCTTCTTTCACTTTGATTGATTTTCTGGGATTCTAGAACTGAGGTTGTCCACGAGCGCAACGAGAGGGATTGGGAGCTTCTAAAGGTGACGCAGGCGCTTTCCAAGGAGGGGGTTCTCAAGAACTTCAAGCAAAGCAAACCCACCACACTCGAGGAAGACTTCAAGGTGATTGCTCTTGATATTTGCTGATGCCAGTAAGATGTAATTGTTTCTGGAATGCAGGCAATCCAGCAGCAAGTAGACATCAACAATTTCGAGTACGAGAAAGTTCCACGGCCCGGAGAGAAAGCCGACAGGTGAATGGTATATCAAGCGATCGATCAACCTTTCCATTCAGTCTTTTTGCCTGGATAGGATCACGAGAAACGCAAGTGTCAAGGAACACAGAGGTTTATGCAATTCGTGGGAGCGATCTCAAACATAGTCGCATTTGGTGAGTGAATATTTTGGATTCTCAATCTGAATCGCTGACAGTCGCGAACTACAAATCCAGGGGTGTGTGTTATTTGGGCGTGTCTCCCCGAACCTTGGCTTCATTACCTTGGAATAACGTCCTATCCTGACAAGTAAGCTTTGGAAATCTACAAAGTTTTTTTACTGTTAGCTCACAGGTATTGGGCTATTGTGGTCCCTAGGCTTTTTATGCTTGCGATTCCGTTTGTTCTTCTCATTTACGCGAGTTTGAACCATCTGGCAACACCCCCAGCTTCGTCCTTGAACACCTTGTTTGGTAAATTGGATGATACAATCTATCCTCTTTTTTCTTATTGATAAGTGGCACATTCTAGATGATCACACGCGGGAGCCAGTAACAGTTGCTGGTGGACAGGCAATTCAGCCCATCGGGGATTTGCCGTTCGTTCAAGTGAATCGGGCAATGTTTGTGAAACCTCTCGGATGAGGTCATGTGAAAACTTGTGATCAAGAAGGATCATTAAAGGAGTTTTTTTAAAGAACTATGTCAACAAGATGGTGGTAATCTAAATAACTATCTGCAAGATCTTTTACTTTATATGAGGAGCTGACCACGAAGGATGTGAAATTGATTCTGTTCTATCCATGAGGATTGACATGTAGGCGCTGACGAGTGAAATATAGTGTAGGCAGTGAGAGTAGGGGTAAGCTGCTACAAGACTTTCCGAAAACAAGTATTATTATTAAGGAAAGAATGAGTTTACATATTTTGTCCTCAGCCTTTGAGTTCTTTAAAGTACATAAGGACTTTGGCATTGCTTTGGCACAATAAACTCCTCTAGAATGCTCCCATTCACATGGTTGGGCTGGTAAGTATTATTCTAAAAGCAGTTATTTATTTATTTATTTACCCCAGAAATAGAAATCATATTTTGTATAGAGTTAAATTTAAAAATTTTAAACATCAGTTTTTCTAAGTACTTCTAGAACTTATTGGTTTTTCTAAGTACTTCTAGAAGAACTTGGACTATAATAACATTGTAGTCATTGGAGGCATTAAACCACCGGTGAATTCATCCAAGCCAACCTACCCTCTCCGTACTCTCTTGGTCTAAGTGAGAAAAATGTAAAGGGTGTTTGACAAGATGGACCTATCCTCTTACATATTATAAATCTTACACACCCAGAGCTCTAGTCACTTGCAAATTTAACGATGATGAGATTGATATGTTTTGCTACTTTACTCTCAGTTGTGTATTCTGGATATAACTTGAACTCCTCCAATTTTATCAAAGAGGCATCTACTATTTCTGAGTTAGAAGAGTATGATTACATTATCGTTGGAGGAGGAACTGCCGGATGTCCATTAGCAGCTACACTTTCTGAGTATTTCAAGGTACTTGTTCTAGAACGTGGAGGTTCACCATATAGAAATCCAAATATTACACAACAATCAAATATTGCAAATGCCCCACGCCAAGACCCTGCATTTCAACAATTCACATCTGAGGACGGGGTTGCTAATCTTCGAGCAAATGTATTGGGTGGAGGGAGCAGTGTAAATGGAGGGTTTTATTCTCGTGCAGAGTTGAGCTTTCTTCGCCAAGCAAAGCTAGATGAAACAACTGTGAATAAGTCATATGCTTGGGTCGAAAAGGTTGTAGCATTTGAACCAACTTACAAAAATGCATTTCAAGCTGCTACTCGTACTGCTCTTGTAACAGTTGGGGGTATAATTCCAGAGTATAATTTTACATATGATGATGTAATTGGAACTAAGACAGCAGGAATTACATTTGATCCCAATGGACACCGCCATCCATCCCCAGATTTGCTTTTTGAATATGCGAATCCTCACAACATTCTGGTTCTTTTACATGCAACTGTGGAAAGGATCATTATAAGAAATAAAGGTACTTAAGAAATTAGTTATTTAATGCTTTATATTTATATTCTGATTTAGGATCCGCAAAGTTAGCATTTGGAGTTATGTTTAAAGACAATATTGGTCAAATTCACACTGCAATATTAAATGAGAAAACTGGAGGTGAAGTAATAGTTTGTGCAGGTGCTCTTGGAAGTCCACAATTACTAATGCTAAGTGGAATTGGCCCAATAGAACATCTTAAACCCCTTGGTATTAACTTGGTACTGAATTCTCCTCAAGTTGGAAAAGAGATGAGAGATAATCCATCAGGAGGTATGGTATTACTATCTCCAATTCCACTTGGTAATTTTTGGAGTCCTCTTACTGTTGGAGTTGCAAGTGCTGGCTTTTTAGTGGAAACAATGGGACTTGGAACTTCAGGTCAGCTTTTAGTGAAAGTTAAAGGTCCACAATCTTTTGGAGAACTGCTTCTCAAATCCAAAAATGCAAGTGAAACTCCATCTGTGAGGTTTAACTACTTTAAAAGCCCAGAGGATATACAAAGATGTGTTGCTGGAATAAACACCTTAGAGGAGATGGCTTTATCAAGTGTTTTTGCACCCTATCGATATGATAACCAAACGCTGCCATCAGGAGGTACTGTTTTATTGCCAAATCGACGGAATTCTTTGTTCCTAAAGAGCATCAACAGCACTATAGCTGATTATTGCAAGAAAAATATTGGAACATTTTATCATTATCATGGTGGCTGCCTGAAAGGTGAAGTTATCGATGATAACTACAAGGTTATTGGTACCAATAATTTACGAGTTGTAGATGGCTCTACGTTTAAATCCTCTCCAGGGACAAACCCTCAAGCTACAGTGATGATGTTAGGACGATATGTGGGAACTAAATTACTTCTGGAGAAAGAGAAAAAGAAAAATAAATGTTAGACTCAATTAAATAATATGATAATAAAACGAATTTTTCCGTCTTTGCCTTTATTTCTTCTTAGGTGTCGCAAATCGCTCCAGCGGTGGCGCCCCTAGAGCCTTCTCTTTTCACTGCATACGTAAGGGATTCTAGCAGAGCAGGAGATGGAGAGTTCTGATGAGCCTTAAATTTTCTTCCCGTTTGATGACCAACCGAGACAAGCCGGCAGAGACGAAGAAGAAATGCTGTGGTTTCTTTGACAATCCGGAAGATTATTCGCCGCAGAGAAAGGAGAGAGAAGCGAACGAATTTCTCTACGTCCTGCTCTTGGATCGTGAAAAATTCTATGCGTCAACTAAGGTTCGCGTGGTTCTCTTTAGCTGGCTCTTGACACCCTGGCTTGCGTAGCCGTACTCGGTGCTTCCAGGATCAAAAAGAAGAAGTCGTCGAGCTGACTCCTTCCTTGTTTTTCAATCACAGCTTTTTCCAGATGGATGCAAAAGAGTGCCTTTCTAAGGAAGCAGCGGCTGCAAAAGAGTGGTGGCTTTCCTGATACATCTCGGCTAGACACTTGGAACGCGTCCTTACTATGGGCACACAACCTATCTCTCGACCTTCGAGGTTCTATAACTCAACCTGTGTGGTCTTTCGATACAAAGGAATGAACCTTTGGCTAGACGAGAACTATTTGGTAAGACTTGAAATTAAAACCAAGATCAATTATGTGCTGAGTTGAGATGGCCGAGTTGGTCCAAGGCGCCAGATTAAGGTTCTGGTCCGTAAGGGCGTGGGTTCGAATCCCACTCTCAACAGGTGAAATCGTTTTCTCGATTGTAAGACAAATGGCGGTATTTTAGGATTTGATGACGCTTGCCAAGTTGCCACCTTCAAGGTGGTCTTGGCGTTCTACACGAATGGTGACGTGAAAGTTACCTCGCTAGGATCATCAGGTAACAGTGGCAAGGAATGGAAATGTTGGTGCTCGAAAAATTTGCAGGAATCAGCGTGGAGCATGACCTCCTGTTATACTCACTGCTGCAAGCCTGTCGGGTCTGGAGCATCGACGAGGACTGTGTCCTCCTCACCGCTTACAATGCCAAATGGGAGCATCACCCTCGACCACTTCATGTCTGCCTGGACCAAGTTGCGCATGGATGAAGCTCCTGCTCCCGGGTCCTTCTTTGACATCGTCACCTCCTCTGCAGGCCTGGTGCTCATCCCGCAGCTGTTGTGGCCCGACCGTGAGACTCCAAGGGTAAAGTTCACAATGGGAAATTCGATAACCATCAGAAGATAGCTGGTCTAATAATTTACAGACGTGGGAATTGAGGAGTTCAAGTTAGTAAATTTTGTGGTAATAGGATTTTACTACTTGCAATATTTGTAATTCATTTTTACTAGTAAATTAATATATTTGTATACAAAACTACTTTGGTTAGTTTCACTGGTTCAAGCTACAATCATGCTTGTAGGTGCCGAGGTTTTCTTTGTCTAAGATCTTCGACAATCTTCCTCCACAAAGGCAGGAGAGCGTGTCTGCCAAGCAGATGACTACCTTGGCAGAGGTGTTCTTGCTGGAACATCAGATTGAATCGCTTGAGACAATGACCAGCAACGATGTGAGATTTTCTGGCTTCACCAAGAGTGAGTTCACAAATCTCCTGATCAATTATATCTAAAGATGTGCACAATTTGTTCTCCTATGCAGAATGCCTTCGAGGTTTGAAACTTTCTTGGCAGGCTGGAAATTTTGGAGTATCTGGAGGCGTCTGGGAGAACTCTGACTTCGTTGCTAAGAATGAGCTCTTCTTTCTTGACAAGTACGGCATGAAGAAGAGTCATGCTTCTCGCTTCCTGGAACACAAAGAAGAAAACAAACAGCACAAACTTCGACAATGTTGGTGTTATAGTATAGTCAAATACTTGGTGCGATATCACATTTCTTAGATCCAAACCCGAACCTTTGGTTGACGCAGAGTTTTCTGCAATCCTAGAGTGATGGTCTTCAAGGAGTTAGAGAACTCGTTTGCTTTAGCTCGCCGATACCTAAACTGTGACAGCTGCAAGTGTGTCCGACTGCAAAGAAAATTTTAAGCGGCACCTCTTCGTCACCCTCTTTGTCTTCGTCACTGCCAATTCGCTATAAGAACCACCTCTCGATCCACCACAGCTGATCACAAGCAGATATAAAGAATACGTCCTAAACAAGCTTGCACCCCTTTACTCTTTTGCTTTTTAAGCAAAGTAAAGAGCTTGACGAATCACGCTTTGCTGCTTCATTTATAAAGATCATGAATGTTCCAGCGAAAACACAAGATAACCTAGATACAGACAGCTCCATCTTGCCTGCGTTGTATCTGTGAAGAAAATTTCAAGGATTTGTAGCCAGCATTATTAACTTTACGCTGGTGAGAGATCTCCTCAAGATAAAAATTAAAAGTGACATCAGGAAAGTCCAAGATGATTTTGCAAGAACCGCATCAAGAAAAATGAATCAACAACAACATTTCAAAACATGTCCAGGCCTCGTTTTTCTTGGTTGGCAACCGAACTTACAACTGTAAGCAATAGCATGATAGATTAATAGCATTGAAAAGTTTAAATGATACAAGTTTTCAAGCTGGAAAAGCATACTTTATAGAGAAGAACGTTGTTAAGGCCAAAATTGTAAGTGCTGATGGTCGTGCTGGTGGCGTTTCCAGCAGCATCGCGAAAAATTCCCGTGCCACCTTTCACCACAGCAGTAACATCCACAACTCCATTAGTTCTAAACCCCTGGAAGTTGAAGTAGGCTCCGTCCAAATCATAAAACTTGAACTGACCCTTGCGAAAAGAGATCGATCCGTCTGACGCTGTGGAAACAAGCACTGCAAGTAAGACCCCAACTTGTCTCGAGCTGTACTCAGGTCCTTCAGTGAGTTTTGTTGATAAAAGCAGGGGATAGCCAAAGGGATATGGAGGAAGGCGTTTGCATCCACTCCCTGGGATGCTAACAAGGTTTGATACCTGAGAATCGTTAGCAGGAACTCGAATTATATGCGCATAGAACACAAAGCAAGAGCATTTAGAATCTTCCCCATAGGCAGATCCAAGAGTTAGAAAGAGCACAACCAAGATGAGTGTCATGTTATTATTGCCTCCCGAAAGATTGATGAATTTGTGCTAAAGAAAGCAAGTTTGGTTGCCAACCAACGTAGAAAAACGTAGACATGTTTTGAAATGTTACTGTTGATTCTTTTTTATTGATGGGCTCATCCTGGACTTATTATTATTATTGGTTTGCTTAAGCAAACTTGTATGTTAGTGGATATACTTAAAATATGCTTGAATATTCTAAGATATTCTACCATCTAGCGGTTGTTATTCATTTAGATTAATATTGTATTTATAATATATAAACATGTTTATAATTTATAAACTCTTTTAAACCCCTTCTAGTATATTCTTTTTTATTCTATCATCTACAATAAAATTAATCTTGCGTTTATAAATTACAAACATGCTAAACTTTATTTGATTAATAAGTAATAATAAAATTAATATTAAGCAAACCAAGCGTTGCTACAATTTATTATTATTATTAGTATTATGTAATATAATACTATCCATTAAAAAATACCTTCGTGACAAAAACAAAAGGTTCAGGGTTTAAGAAGGAAAGAAAAGGGATATCACATTTTTGTTTGGAGCCCTAACCCGTGTAGGGTTTTTTCCTCAGCTGAGTTCTCTCGCCTCCGGGCATGGCGGCCGATCTCAACGCCGTCTATACGCTCCTCCAGAAGGCGCTGAGCCCGGAAGACTCCATGCGCAAGTCGGCCGAGGCAAATCTCACGGCGCTTGAGAGTCTGCCGGGTTTTTGCTCGTGCCTGCTGGTATGTAAATAAATCCGTTCGATACCTTCCCTCTCCAGGGCTCTCATGGAGAAATTTCGCTTCCAGGAGATCATAGCGACGCGAGACTTGGACGATCAGAGCGACGCGCGATGGCTGGCTTCGGTTTATTTCAAGAACAGCATCAATCGTTACTGGAGACATAGACGCGATGCGCCGTAAGTTGTTTGCGCAATGCGTCTCAGTTATTCTTCTTACGGAATTCTTTTTCCAGTGGGATTCCCTACGCAGAGAAACCATATCTACGTACGAAGCTACTTGGCTTGATAAGGGAGGAGAATCAAAAGGCATGTCCTTGATAGTTTCTTTCTCACAAGCCATTTTTTGTTTACATTCTTTGGTGGATGCACAGGTTGCTGTTCAACTCGCTGTGTTGATCGCAAAGATTGCTCGGATCGACTATCCTCGCGAATGGTATCTCGTAGAGCATTGGCCAAGTTTCACGCATTTTGGTTGCTGGCTGCATTGTCACTAGAGAAAGCGTTTCCAGGCTTGGTTTCATCTGTGGCTCATGGTTTGCAGGCAAGACTTGTTTCCAAATCTGCTACAGAACCTCCAGTCCTCGGACGTGCTTACTACTCTGAGAGTGTATATGGTTCTTTACCAGATATTGAAGGAGCTTTCTACAATGCGTCTCGCAGCACACCAACAGAACTTTCACACGGTATTAGCTCGTCCAGCAATTGACACTGAATGCACCTATTTTAATAGCTTCTTGCAGATCACGTCTCAACTATTCGACTTCACTTGGCAACACTGGTGTGCTGATACTCAGGCTATCGTTAATGAGTTTTCGGCCTTTCTTTCGAGTTCAGATAGATTTGTGTCGTCCACACAAACGTTGCCAATGATCCTCGAGAGATGGTTACTATGCGTAAAAGTTCTCGGTCGTATGCTAGTATTTGGTTTTCCTAGCGATTTGAACTCTGTACAGGTATGGTTGTTCCTGCAGGTGATATTACTAGTCTGATGTTTTATTTTATTCATTCATGATAGGAAGTCCCACCCGTTAAGCAGGTTTGTCCAGCTATCTTACAAACGATTAAGTCGTTCCTGCAGTACAGTAAGATATACTTCAATGTGCAGGGTATACACTCACTCACCATTGTAACTTGCAGGAGCGGCATTTCCTGGCACACATCAATTGCATTCTTTTATGGAGAAGGCACTATTAAAACTTATGAAAGTTCTGGTTACGGTTCAAAATCATCATCCATTCTCGTTCAGCAGCGAGCTTGTGCTTCCTCCAGTCCTCAACTTCGCCTGCGACCAGATAACGGAGCAGAAGTGGGACACTGATTTGTTCGAGCCTTTCTTAATGCGATGCATGCATTGCGTTCAACAAGTATTGCAATGTAAAGCGTATAGGCCAAGTAAAACAGGGCGAGTTCTTGGTGAGATCTCTTTAACAAGAGACGAGACCAAAGCCAAGCTAGCTAGACAGGCTGAACAACTACTGAGCTCGTTACTGGACAAGAAACGCGTGTTGCTGCTATGTGAGACGCTCTTGAGAAGGTTTGCTCTAGAAACACAGCTTCAGTATTCTGACCGTATGCTCTCTATAACCCAGGTACCTTGTCTATACGTCCAAAGATTTGGAAGACTGGGCACAGGATCCAGAAGCATTTCATCACGAGCAATCTCTAGTGCAATATCATGACAAACTTCGACCCTGTGCGGAGGCGCTCTACATTGGATTATTTGAAAATCATCGTGAGGTAGGCTGGCGACGTAAATAGGTACTATGTTCTTGTCGGATCATGTTTTTTGTTACAGGTTCTTACACTTTATGTTGTTGAAGTGCTTCAACAAGTATCACAAGATTGCCCGCCACCAGAACCAGATGCAATTGTGCAGTTAAGCCCGGCTTTGCTTACTAAAGAAGCTGTTTATGCTGGGATTGGTCTTGCATATTATGACCTCCATGACTACATTGACTTCAAGCTTTGGTATGCTTTTGTAACTCACGATTTCAGTATAACCGCAAAAGACTCTGTTTAATCAGGTACGAAGGGGCTTTGGTCAAGGAGTTGAGGAATCTTCATCCCAACAACCGATTACTTCGCAGAAGAATAGCTTGGCTTGTCGGGCAATGGGTCAGTAAGGTATGTAATGGTTGAAATCCTCGGATTCCTAGCTGACTTTAACATTCCTCAGATCGATAAGGATTTGAGGAGGCCGATTTACGTTTCGCTTTTAAGATTGCTTGGCGATGGTGATCTTGCTGTCCAGGTATGTATTCGGCTTGTTTAGTACATACTTGTAAGACCACCCGTGCAGCTAGCTGCTTGCCATTCCTTGCAAACTCTGATTGATGATGTCCACTTCTATGAAGAAGAGTTTGTGGAGTTCGTTTCTCCATGCTTGGAGCTTCTTTTCGTGTTTATGAAAAATGCTCAGGAGCTGGACTCGAAGGTTAGTGTTCTTTATTTCTATATTGTCGTTACTTCTTTTGCGTTGTGCAGCTGCAAGTATTCAGCTTGGTCACGCTTATCATTGAACGCCTTGGGGAGAAAGTCGTGCCTTGCACGGAGAAGATCATGATATTTCTACCTCAAGTACGAGAATTCTCTCCTCTCCTTTTTTTAATGGATTTTTCTTTCGGTGCAGGTTTGGCAGAGCTCTGAGGGACAAAGTCTCTTGAAGATTCAAGTGGTTTTGGCCTTGCAACGGCTTGTTGCAGCCCTTGGTTCACAGTCACCGTGCTGCTATACTCTACTCGTTCCCATCCTACAGCATGTGACTGACGTTAATCAGCCTGATGAGCTCAACATACTAGAAGATGGCTTGCAGGTAGGCAGTTTTTATTAGCTTGATTTCATCGCTAATTTCGTCTATAGCTGTGGAGCACAACTCTTAGACATGCTCCAGTTATGATCTCTGAGCTCCTTGTTTTCTTCCCTCACCTGGTGTCCGCCTTGGAAAGAAGCATCGACCATTTAGAGGTACTTGCAACAAAAAAATTATTTCCCTTTCTCATTGTTATAAATGTTTGGCGCAGGTCTCTATGGGGATCGTTGAAAGCTACGTTCTTCTCGGTGGCGCAGAATTTCTAAGTCGTCATGGTGCTGGTGTAGCCAGCATCTTCAAGATGGTGATTGGTCATGTAAAAGAAAAAGGAACAATTCGCGCGTTATCGGTTCTAGATACGCTGATTCAGGTACTTTACACCTCATTTTGGATCACGCTGCCCTTACTACGTGTTCCTCTCGTGCAGTGTTTTCCTGTGGATGCACCGCCGCTGTTGGAAGAGACCTTGCAGGTAGAGTGTGAGATCAGAATCGGGCTTTGAAGTAACGCTCTTTTGTTTATGTCGGCAGTCGCTCTTCGTGATTGTAATTAATGGCCGGGATGAAAGTGACGCTGTGAGGGCAATGGCGGGAGCTATTCTGGCACGAGTTCTCGTTCAAAACAGTAACTTCTTTGCCCATTTGAGTGAGCAGCCATCTCTGTCGCTCAAGTTGCAACAATCAGGAGTGTCTCTCAGCGCAAGTCCGGTGGTGCTATTTTTCGATTCCTGGCTAGAGAAGGTCGATGTCTGGGCTGACTTTTAAATTTCCACAGCCTCATGACTCGTATGGCAGGTCGATTCCTTGACAACCGCGTCAAAACGAAAGGTGTGCGGGCTTGCGCTTTGCATTTGGTTGACGTCCCGGGAGCCGCTTATACTCGACAGACTGGAGCAAATATTGGGGTGAGGTTTCTGGCTTTGTATTCTCTCTGTGTTTATGGGATTGTTTCCAGAGTGTGCACAAGCATTCTCGAAGATGAGAAGAGCGGAGTTGCAACAGGCAGGTCAGGATATCTTTGCGTGCGTTGTTTTGTCCACTCACCGCCATCTCCTTCCTACAGTGGTGATTACAACTGGCAAAACACAGAAGACGGGAGCGAGTCTTTCAGGAAGCAACAGGTGTGGTTGTGGTTTCCATTCTCTACTCATTGTAACTTGTGATGAAATTCCTTCCAGATTATCAACTCGGATCCTGTGAACAATCTCTCGCTCGCTCCCTTGCTCAAGGAGCAGCTGCGGACTTGTGCCAGCCTCCACGGCGAGGCGGCATTCAACGTTGCTCTGTCGAGATTACACCCCAGGCTGATCACGCAACTACAGCAGCTATGACGGCGATCTCAAATCTCTGGGTGCTCGGTTCTCAAGGACACGCTGTAAAAAAATGCGAGCTAGGTGACAAGTATTTTTTCTCGGGTTTCAAGTAAGTCCATCGTCTATGTACTTCGCTTACCTTTGTGTGCAGGATTTTACTGAGCAAGGCGGGGGGTAAAAATAAATTTTGTGTCGCGTGTTTCGTGTGATGGTCCAAAATGGGATCATAATAATCGTGTAAAAAAAATCAAATTTGTTTTGTTTTAAATATCAACGCTGATTAAATTAAGTTTTAATAGCGAAAAGTCACTTTTTTAAGAGAGGAAGGTAGAACAGATCATACCACGCGCCTTTTCCTTGCCAAGCAGTCCAACTTTCTCGAGCTTGGCATCCAAGAGCTTGATATCCTTGTCTTTAACTTGGAAAGTTGCAATGGGCACCACTTCATAGCCCGATATGTGCTGTCCACACCTCTCGACACATATGTAGATGTGATTTTCCCAATCGTTCCCGGAGCAACAGTCCACCGAGTCCAACACTTCAAAGCTCTTGCCCAGGTAAAAAGCCACAGCCTCTGTGAAACCCATTTGGCCCACAGCTCATCAACGACAGATCTTTTTCGCTTTCTTCTGCCGTGGAATCCTCTCTTTGGGATACTTTGCTCAGTGCTTTTCACCACGTCCCTTGAAAAGGCACCGTAACACAACCCGTCGCATCCACCCATGATGGAACTAAGAGAGAAAAAAGGACTTGGATACTTATAAGAGCGAGTAGTACCTCTAAGCTGGAGAAAACTATTGGTTCATCGGTGGCTTGAAGAACAGCAAAAGCCTGTGAGCCTCTCCAAATCCTCCTCTCACCACCACAAGGTGCTCTTTGATCCATTCCGGGAGCTTTGCTGCCGGCCCTCCCGTGGTTACGTAGCGTCCATCCAGCAAAAGTATGGCAGCGTAGTCTTTTGCATGCCTGATTGCTCGTCCTGTTTGTCACGCTCATTAGATCCCGTGAGAGGGAGTAGCGAGACGTCTTACCAATGGATTGGTTCACGGCCTTGATGCACAGGTTTTCGTAGTAGTCCCTGCCTCTGTGGCCACACTGCTGGAGCGTGAAGCCTGTTCGCTGCTGAGACGGGGGCGAAGAGGATTCTTTCCTGTTCTTGGTGTTGTTTAGCTCGTCGATGTACTTGATCTTCTCGAGGAGTTCCGGATCTCTTGAGCTTGGATACGGTAGCCCGACCATCACCACGCACCGTCCCATTCCATCGCTGAAGTTGATGCCTTCGGACATCTTGCCACCCACGACTGACAGTAGCAAAGCACCACCACCTGTTGTTATGCTTGTCTTGTATTCCTGTAAAACTGCCTCCACTGCGGACGCGTTTCGTGGCTCCCGGAAGATATTTTTCTTTTTGAGAATCGAGGAGAGGATGCCGCTCTTGTCCCAGCACTTGTGTACTTGAGACTCGTACTCGAACGACGGGAAGAAAACCACGATCCCTTCGGGAACAATGACGGATATATTTACCAATAGGCGTCCGAGCTCTTCAATCTGGAAGAAAGGTGTTGAGATGAAAGCAAAACGAGAGTAAGCAAAGGAGAGAACTAACCATTTGTGGCGAGCTGCGAGACTGGTACGTGAAGTCGAATGTCTTTCCTGACGGACCTTTAGCTATCGCCAAGGGCAGGATACTTTCTCCGGGAACAATATGTCCACACGAAAAGAAGTGCAAGCTTTCGTCTGGCACTTGAAAGAGCAAACGATCACGCATCTCGGCAACGGGTTGAAGAGTTCCTCCAGCCAGAATAACTGTTCGTGCCTGCTGGACAACCTGAAACAAGCACTTAAGCTAATAAGATTGAGATGTAGACGTACCTCAGAGAAATGTTTTGCTGCATCCAGCATAAGAAACTTAAACATGCACTCCCCATCCGAGCTTTCAACGATCAAAACGCGGCCATCACTTTGAGCCGTCGTCAGTGACACTAAGAAAGCAGCAAGAGCATGAAACCCGGCTGTGCTACTGGGCGAAAGCTCGTTTTGTTGCGAGAGATACTTGTCTCCATAGCCACTCACCTGAGACGAGAGAAACAGATTAAAATGGACACATCGCGAAACAACAACATAAAAAAAGCACCTTGTTGACGATGTTGCTCTCTTTGATATACCGACATAGCTTGAATAGATTGATGTTGTCAATCCCAAGGGAGAACACAAAGTCATTGATCGTTGTGATCGCTGCTGGAGTTTGAACATCTTGCACCCCTGGTTCTTTCTCTCGAGACCCGACTGACATTAAGCGTTCAAGGAGAGCCTGAACGAGGACAAGCAGCGTCTGAATATAGCGACGATTTGCGGGTGCCAGTCGAGTTCTAAACCTTGAGAGATACTCTGATAGCTGCGAGCTGACTTGCCTAAGCTGCACACCACGACCATTTTCTTAGCAGGCTCCACAAGAAGTAATCCAGCATTTTCCGATATAGAACCTGGAGGGTCGAGAGTTGAGAGCTGTAGGTGTTCGTGACGGTGTCTACCAGGTTGTGTGCCTCGTCGAAGATGACCACCGAGTCCTTCAAGTTGATTCCCAGTGACTCGCGAGTGGCAGCGTGAAGGAGGGACTGATACGGTAGCACCACGACTTGAGCCATCGGAAGTGAATTCCGAGAGCCATAATAGGGACAGCTTCCAAGCTTCTGGCCGAGATGCACCAAGTCTTCAATGTCCATAGGCTGGGAAGCCACCACTGCTTCCTTGAATTGCTTTCGCTGACGCTGCTTCTTAAGAAAAGGACATGCCGAGGTTTTCGACTTGATCACTCTTTGGTCATCCACCTGAAAGAAGTTGTGATGAGAAACAAAGGAAGGAGAGTTCCGTGTAGATACCTTTTGGCTCGACGACTTCTTTTTCTTTTGAAGATCTAGGCAGCGGTCATTGATCCTGGAAGCACTCCCTAGCTTGAGTACGTCTACGCAAGCCAGCCCCACGTCAAGAGCCAGCTAAAGAGAACCAGCCAAACCTTGGTTGACGCACAGAGTTTTTCGCGATCCGAGAGCGATGGTCTTCAAGGAGGTAGAGAAACTCGTTCGTTTCAGCTCTCTGATAAACTGGGACAGCTGCGAGTGTGTCCGGCTGCAAAAGAAGATTTTAAGCGGCACCGCTTCTCCTTCGTCACCCTCTTCGTCGTCTTCGTCACTGTCACTAGATTCAGGCTTTCGTTTCATGGTGGTGGTCGATTCACCAGCACCACCGTCACTGCTGTAGTCTTCCAGCAAAAACTCCTCATCGTCTTCGCCTTCCACAGCAGCCTGTAAAGATTTCGATTTCCTGTGTGAATCTCTCTGCCTTCTCTGCGAGGAAGAATCGTCCGGAGTGCCAAAGAAATCACCGCATTTCTTCTTCACCACTTTTGCCTTCGTGCCTACCAGCTTGTCTCGCTTTGTTGAGAATTCTTTCATCCACTCCGGCTCATCAGAATCCTTGTCATCTCCTCCTCTGCTTGAATCACTACCTCTATCTTCCAGCCACTGGAGCACGCTGCAAATAAGGCTCAGAGTCTTCCCAGTCCCTGCGGCAAGAGACCTCTCCTCACATTCGTTCCCCAAGCAGCAAAAGGAAGCCATTACCTGTAGGACTCTCGACGATCGCGACGCCGCCTTTCTCCAATGCGCCATAGACCGCTCGCATCAGCTGGAGCTGGATCGCGTATGGCTGGAAGGGGAATGCCGGGAATTGTTCCCTCGCCATGGGAGCAAAAACCCTAGTTGGGTTTAAGAAAAAAAGTTGACTTGACTGCAAAGATTGCGTTGACTGACTGCATTGATAGATTTTGAGCATTGCGATTGCTAAACCCCATTCATTTTCTGGATCATGAGTCAGAGAATATTCCTTCTTGGATAAACCCTAATAACAGTCAAATGGTTGACTGGCCCTCGTTGACTTAACTCCGTTCGCTTAGACCATGTCTAATGAGGCATTTTTTTGTTTCTTGCAAGGCACTACCACAAAGACAAGAGATACGTCAAGAGCAGAGAAAAAGAGAAGAAAGAACAAGGATTACCTTCCAGCTCGAAGAACTTTAAAGCTGGCTTCTGCCGTGAGATCCACTATTGTCGATCCCGCTCGGCCAGCCGAGAGCTCCCCGGCATCGAAAACCGCGGCGCACTGGGGCCACAAGTGCTCGAATTCCTCCACGCAGATGCTGCTGGGCCTGCTGCTCGTGTTGGCGCTGGTGAGAGCGAGCGCTCCGTCGAAAGCTCTCGCAACCGAGCGTATGAAATCGCTGTCTGGAATCCGGATGCCAATGCTCAGCAATCCAGGATTCAGCGATTTCTCCAGCTCGCTCTTGTCACCTGCGATCAAAATCTGTAAGTTTCTATCATCTCTCGCGCTAAAAGAGAGAGTTTGCTCTCGCCCACCTCGATTCAAGACGAGAGTCACGGGCCCCGGGAGCAAATCGTGCAGGAGAGCGTCTGGAAGATGATCGATCCGAGCGTATCTCTTCAAGTCGGGGACGTCGGCCACGCACACGGCCAGGGGACTGCCGGCATTCCGGCCCTTGATGTCGTAAATCCTCTCCACGGCCACTCTAGAGCTGGAATTCGAGATGAAGAAAATGGAGGTAAATTCTTTGCGAGAGAGAGGATTAGTTACCACGCATCCGCCGCCAGGCCATAGAGTGTATCGGTTGGGACGGAGATGACATCGCCTCGGCGGAGCGCAGCTATGGCGTGCCTCACATTCTCCTGGGTCGCCGCCAAAACCTTCTCCGACACAAAGCTCCCCATTCACAACACACGTAAGCCCTAAAATTTCTAAAATGGGTTTAAAGCGACTGGGGTAATGAAAGGAGATTTTCTCAATTATCTCGTGGTGATAAAACTTGCAAGTTTTAGCAGCTTAGCGTTTGTTCTCTATTGGGTGTGTCTTAAAGTGTAGATCGAATCAATAACATTCTAGAAAAACATTGGAGCTCTTCTACAAATGAAGCTTTGATCGCTGTCTTTGTTTTTGTTGGTAGAGTATCGAAATTGAGCTGGAGAGGTTAGTAGTCCTACTTTTCCTATTTTCTTCGTCTTCTTTCCAAAAGAAGATGTGACTGGAAGACAACGAGTTCCTCAAGAGCTTAAACCGGAAAAGTCTGAAGAATAATTGGTGTATTCTCAGAATTATTACGATTTAAAAATGGATTCATCGAGCCGACTCCAACAAAAAAAATCCCTGGATTTGTTCTTGAGTAGTGGCAAGTCTTACTGAAGACACGTCAAGAGCGAGAAAAAGGCGCCATATAAAGTTAAAACCAATACTGACCGTTGGTAGCAAGTTTAAACCGTGGCCGTCGATGCTAGGGTACAGAATTTAAATTCTTTCATGTTTAGGGCGACGCTACGACAGCTTCTTCCGCTCAAGGTACTGGATCCAGGCCGCCTCGAGTTTCCAGCGATTCCGCTTCCACCCGCGAGCGATCTCCAGCGGCGCGGTAGATATTCTAGTGGTGGAGCAGCCACAGGGCGGATTGAAATGCAGCCCCTGGCATGTCCGGTTTGGTCGATTCCAGGGCTTCTTGCGCAGGGAAGAGAGGATTGTGGGGATAGCAGTGAACGATGTGGATTCGGGGTTTCATATGTATTTGAATCGCAAAGGGCAGGTCCATTTCTTCAAGAACAGTGAGGAGGAGGAAGAAAGGAAAGTAGTGGGCGGTTTTGTGAGGAGCTTCTATCGGAGAAAGAGATGGTTTGTGAGGCGTAGGCTTGCAAGTTTGACACCGACATCGCAGCAGCTAGAATCGCTCAACTTGAAACAAGGCAGGAACAAGATCACTTTCACGTTTGCGACTCGCGTTCTTGGTAAGAGACAGGTACAAAGCCATGGTTTTTTTTTCTTCTTGGTGTTGTTCTTTCTTACGGAAGAATGCACAGGTTGATGCTGGAATTTATTTGCTCCACTGGAGATCCAAGCTTGTGGTCTCGGATGTTGATGGAACAATCACAAAGTAAGGATTTTTCTGCGTTTGAAGTTTTGAGTTCGCGAGTTTGTCTTGCTGCAGGTCGGATGTTCTTGGCCAATTCATGCCTTGGATCGGCCGAGACTGGTCACAAGCTGGAGTGACACCACTTTTCTCTGCGATTAAGGTTTCTCTTTTTATGATTCGATTGAATTTTACGTTTATTTATTTATTTATTTTCGACCAGGACAATGGATACAAACTTATATTCCTCAGTTCGAGAGCAATTACACAATCTTCCAGTACTCGCAAGTTCTTGACAGATCTAGAACAAGTAACTTAATCGAGTTTTCTGGTTGATAAAATCTCTCAGTTCTTTGATCTTGAAAACACAGAATGGTGTGAAGCTTCCCGATGGACCTATCGTCATATCTCCGGATGGAATTTTTCCATCTTTGTATAGAGAAGGTCAGTGGATTGCCTCGATTGTTTGTTAAACTCAAGCGTGTTTTTCTCTCTTCTTGCAGTGGTGCGACGACTTCCGCAAGAATTCAAGATCGCGTGCTTGCAGGTAAATTAGTTGAGCTCTTTGATCGTTGGTTTTGAAACGCTTCACCAGGAAATCAGATCTCTTTTCCCTCGGGATTGCAATCCATTCTATGCGGGGTTTGGGAACCGCGACACTGATGTGATAACCTACCTCGAAGTTGGAATTCCTAAAGACAGGATCTTTACTATCAATCCAAAGGTACTTTCGATCGTCTTTTTTTTTTTTTTTCGTTTTTCTCGTGGATGGATCAATCAAGTTTGATGTTTCGGAAGCAGGGCGAGCTCATTGCGAGCACTGCAGTGAACGTTAAGTGCTACTTATCTCTGCACAAGCTCGTTAACGAAATGTTTCCTGGCATTTGTGAATAAACAGAAGCAAAGCAGTGCTTATATACTTACTATCCTCCCCTGCTAGCTATGGAAGATCTACATTCGCACAAAGTATCAAACACGGGTACCATCGACGTCAGAAATCCTTGTGCAGTTTTTAAGCTCCAGTGTAGTAACGCGTTTCCTGCATCAAGAGCAAAGATCTGAGAACGAAGTAGAGCAGAAAAAAGGCGTTATACTTTTGTAGATTTGGCCTGGCTCGCAAAATATCGCCAGGCTGTGGCTCATCCACTGTCAATGGATCAATCTTCTTCTGGAAGAACGAAAACCAAAATTTAAGATCACGAAACAATGCGTGAACTTACTTTTTGCTTCACCAGCTTGAACTCGGCAGGGAGCTCCTCGTTTGGATAAAGCTGCGAGGAGAAGTAAATTCTCCGGATCCGACAATTCGCATGGACTTGCACTCGAAGAGCTTCCACATATTTCGTACCATAAGCACGCCGGGTATAGTCTGCCAAGTTAAACTCAATCTGGTTCCATCCCGGTTGCAATCTCACAGGCGTAGAACATATCAATGGTCTCACCCTCGAGTTGGACTGTGCAAAGCAGGCGTTACACAGAACAGAAAGAGAAATTTTAACTGACCGCTGAATACCTCAAAGTTGGAGACCCGGAGATACCGCATCTCGTTGACACTGTCAAGTATCAACACCTCGAAACCAAAGTACG
Organism: Selaginella moellendorffii; assembly: GCF_000143415.4. Classification (NCBI taxonomy): domain Eukaryota; kingdom Viridiplantae; phylum Streptophyta; class Lycopodiopsida; order Selaginellales; family Selaginellaceae; genus Selaginella; species Selaginella moellendorffii. The sequence continues at coordinate 509,197 of NW_003314374.1, forward strand.
TCCCCAGGTTCTTGACAATCATCACCAAGTGGTGGTGCTTGATTCCCAGGGACAGCTTCGGATCCGAGGGACAAGTGATAGAATTCTTCTTGACATTCTGGCCGATGATCTCAATCGTGTTCAGCTCGCAGTCCTCGTCCACAACTCTTTTGATGTGTCCATTCTCCACTGCTCAGGACGAGAATGTATGAGTACAGTGGATCCAAAAGCCAAGAATAAGAGCTACGATACCTTCGTGCCTCCATATGTAGAGTGGCTTGAGCCTGCAAGACTAACGAAGAAAAGAAAGCACCAAAGAATCAGCAAAACGCCCAAAAAGGATTGGATCAAACTCAGTATACTGACCAGTCACTGTAAAGCAGCGTCAAAAACGCGTACTGGGGAGTGTTCTTGAACATGGCTGCTGCTGCTGCTGCTGCCGGGAGGAAGACGAAGTCATGTGAAAGGCAGTTAGGATTCCACGTGGATCGATTCTTCGGCCGTTCGATCTCATTCCTTATCAGTTTCTATGAAAATTCGGATGAATCGACAAAACAAAGAAAATGAAGAGACGATTAGATCAAACTCTCAAGAATGTGTGTTACCTATGCTTTCTTTCTCTCTCTATTTTTTGTCTCCGAGAGCCTTCTCAATGTCTGCAAAGGAAACGGTTCCGGAGCCTCTTCTTGCGGGTTTTTGTTGAGAGGAATGTGGACTCCATCCTCCCATATAAATAACCTGTTTGTTCATAAAGTTAGTGAAGGGAAAAGGAACTTTAAACACACCTGAAAAGTCGCGGGGATTGATCCATCTTCCTCTCGAAACATGGACTCGTAAATGGCGGCCGCAGCCAACGCAGTGTCTCGCTTCAAGATCTGTGAAAACGCAGTTTGCACAGGTTCAGAAAAGAAATATAAAGTCCAGCTTTGCTGACGTACCGGGTTTCGCTGAATCAGGCAGTTCATCTCACCCATTTGTCGGATGTGATCGATTAAGTCCATAGCTGAGAGGTAGCATATTAAGAGGCGATCGCATAAAAAAAGGTGGAAGATTTACTGACCACTAGAATATTTCATAACGTAGTCCTGGATGTCCACAGCTGGAATTGCAAAGCCTGCCCGTGTTAAGAGATTTCCAGCATCACTGACCTGATGATCAGCACTGCCAGGTTTAATCGGAAAAACTTGTCTAGCAAACTTACACGAGAGAATGGAGAAACTCGTGGACTGATTCCACCTTCTCTTTCCAGCTGAGCCAAATGACACGAGATTCTGAGCTCTCTGCGTCGAAGAAACAGTCCGGTGTGAAATTTAAAACGAGAAAGGTGAGAACGCACCGGAGAGTGTCTCCGCCAAAGATTGATGCCAGAAAGAAGCCGTCCGGTTTCAAGGCTTGTCGAAACTGCAGCAAAGATTCCATCATCACACATGGAAATCTTCCTAGAAAAATGAAAACAAGATTTTCACTTACCTGTGTCATTGCACCAGGAACGTTGTTTACCCAGTGTAGTCCCAAGCAAGAAACAACCAAGTCCAGGGAGCTTAAAAGCCATGAAGTTAGTTTTTCAACTCTTCGTTTCACGCAAGTAGTACCCTGGTTTGATGGGAAGAAACTCCTCGTCGGCAACGAGATGGACGCACTCCATTTCAGAGGCGCTTGATTCCGCGCATTTGTTCAGCATTGGGAGTGATAGATCCATCATGAAAAGTTTCTCCACGCCGCCTGTATAGATCGATCTTTGCCATGAGCCAAGCTTTCACGAAAGCAAAGAAAGAAAATTACCTCTTCCTTTGAGAAGTTTTTGGACATAGTCCAGAGCTCCACCTACATTGAGAGCAACTGGAAATTGTCGCTTACAATCCTGGAAGAACGCAAAAATCTAAGAAAAAAGAACAAAGAAAGAAAAGATCGATGTGTGATTGTTACCAGGAGCCGATCGAGAAGAGTCTCAGTGACGGATTCCATCAAAGAATTATCATCCGCGCGCAGCACCGCTGCCCTGTCCCTCTGGAAATAGGAGGAGAGAAATATTTCCCAGAGAGAAGAGAAGAGGTTCTAGCTCTCTAAGTACCTGGCTGCGCTTAAGCTTGCGATCGAAGATATTCATGGGCGCCTCGCCTGGATCTTGCGACGCCATCGCCAGAGCTCGCCGCCATTCTCTCAGCGCCTGCCGCCGCGACGCCATCGCCATCGCCATGGAGACCAAATTCCCGCGATGGAGAGAATATACCCTCTTCCCAGAGGCTAGGGTTTTTCATCCATCAGGCACAAAATGGGAAATTTGTTCGTGAAGAAGCCTCGCGTCACGGATGTGGATCGGGCGATTCTCACGCTCAAGACGCAGCGGCGACGCCTCGCGCAGTATCAGCAGCAGGTTAGCGAGCAACCGCGGTGGAAGTTTTCTTCTCTCGCGATCGCGCATTTTGCTCACCCATTCGTCGCGTTTTCTAGGTCGAGATTGTGATCCAGAAGGAGCAGGATGCCGCGCGGCAGCTGGTTCGAGAGAAGAGGAAGGATCGAGCGTTGCTAGCTCTGAAGAAGAAGAAGGCGCAAGAAGAGCTACTCAAGCAAGTGGATGTTTGGCTTGTAAATGTCGAACAACAGGTAGAATTCGATCGAACTTTGGTATTGTCCATTGCTCACGGTTGGAAAAAAAAAAAATCACTTGACTTGCAGCTAGCAGATATCGAGATCGCTGCCAAGCAAAAGGCTGTTTTCGAGAGCCTCAAAGCTGGCACCCAAGCGATCAAAGACCTCCAAAGCGAGATCAACATCGATGACGTCCAAAAGCTCATGGATGACACAGCGGAAGCCAAGGCTTACCAAGACGTGACGCTTCTATGCAATCTCTTTCTTTGCATGAATTCACAGAGCTTTTGCGCTTGTGTTGCAGGAAATCGATGCCGTGCTGGGACAGAAGCTCTCAACAGAAGACAACGAGGAAGTTCTAGCTGAACTTGCCGAGATGGAAGTGAAGGTATTACTCAACTCAATATTCCTCGCTCTCTCGTTTACTCGAAAGTTTCTTCTTTTTGTAGATGGCTCTGGAGGACATGCCCGCCGTTCCAGACGTCCCGATGACGGACAGACCCGAAGCAGCGGAGCCAGCTAAAGTTCCAGTTGCCGAGCAAGCCGAGACACAATACTCCGACATCGAGGCAGTGATGGGAAGCAACCAGAAGAAACTCGTAGAGGACGACGATGTAGATATGCTCGATCTTCCAGAAGTTCCCAGCACAATACAGAGAAGGAAAAAAGAAGCGGCCAAGGGTAAGTGCTTCCATCCATCTCAGAGGATTAAAAGCGTGTTCTTATCACCTCTTTTTCTTTTTTCGTTTTGTTCTTCTTTTTCGCAGCGCGCGTGGATCCATTGGTAGCGTAAGAACAGTAGGTGAGGCTCACGCCATTTTCTATGTTTGATTCTAACGGTTTGATAGGTTTGTAGATTTTATTAGGCGGCCACTGTTCCTGGCACCAAAAGCAGCCATTACGCGATTGTCTGTATTAACTTCTCTAGATTTAGCGGCATTTTTCCGCTTTCTTTTCCTTCTTGATTGATTGACATTTGCCGCGGTACTTTGATGTTGGTTAGGTGCTCTCCTGATCATGACGTGTTTTTCTTCAGCCAGGTAAAACTTCCAAGGAATCGAGATTAGTTTAACTGCAAATCTCTAATACCGTTTTTTCTTAAGATGGCTGGACTGGACGGGTGATTTATTCAAAGCCAAAGACGACAATCACGCAATGCGGGCAGCGGAGAGATTGATGAAGCGGCCGGGATTTTTCCCTTTCACTCCATGAAGAAAGTAAAGTAGAAGAAAGCTCGGTGATTTCTAGTAAAACCATGCTTATAAGCCGATGGGTCGTGTGCAGGCCATGCATGGAGGAAGAGATGGCGATTAAAAAGGTGAGCCAACCCAGTGGTTGGTGCTAGCCGCCCTATTGGAAAAAGGAAGGAGGTGGTGGTGGTGGTGGTGGTGGCTTCTCTCTTTTAGGGGAAGAGGGAAGGCGATGAAGCTCGAGGAGCCAAGGAGGCGGCGGCGGTGGTCGGGCGAGGACTGGGCGGTTCTCCCGTCGGAGCTCCTCGATCTCATCCTCCTCCGCCTCCCGCTGCTGGCCATCGTCCGAGCACGCAGCGTCTGCAAGAGCTGGAACGACGCCATCCAATCGCCGGGCTTTGCTCACAGGAAAGCGCTGCTGGATCACGAGCTGGGCTGTGTCCCAAAAGGCTGGCTCGTCACTCTCATCGGGCGTTACAAGAAGAAATGGGTGTGGCTGTATGATCCGCGCTCGGGGCTTCGCCACCAGATCACGCTCCCGGCCTCGCTCAAGGGGACCTTTTACGAGGCGGTGGTCGTGGGTGGATTCATCTTCATCGAGGCCGGCTGCGTCAACTGCGATGACAACTTTTCGTCGAGGTACCTGGCCTGGAACCCGATCACCGGCTTCGTCAAGGAGCTCTTCGTCCCCCAGGCCGGCTGCCTCGCGGTGGTGTCCACGAACCGCAGCCTCAAAGTCTACTCGCTTAAACCCAGCGGCGGTGGTGAAGAGAGCAAGAAGATCTTGTCCGGCCTGGCGGGGTCGTGGCACAGGGTCGCCTTCCTCACTTACCGGAACCAGTTCTTCTTCGGTACGTACAGCAACGGGCTTGTCTACAGCACTAAGGCCTTCCGTGACAGGACGCTCACGGCACAGGACATGATCACTTTGAAAATCTCGGGAGTGGAGCTTCCGCCGCAGCTGGAGAGGAAGTGCCGGTGGGGGCTCAAGCTTCTCAACTCGGAGGGGAGCTTGCTGCTGCTGGTGGCATGCACGCCGCTGAGGCGCGATGGGAACCGAATGCAAGTGTGGAGGCTCATCGATGGCGCTCCTCCGGGGGCGAGGTGGGAGTTTATCAGTGCGATGCCGGAGGAGTTTTACGAGCTGGTCTTCCGGGGCAAGGTGACGCAGCACAACTGGAGGTGCGCGGCGGTGGATCATCTGGTGTACGTCTCGAGCTCGCACCGCCGGGTGGAGCAGCAGGAAGGGGTGGTGGTGCTGGACTTGAGGACTTCCAGGTGGAGCAACGTGGAGCCGGTTCACCACGAGAGGCAGCATTGCCCGTGGTCGGCTCCCGCTGCGTTTTATCCCTCGTTCGCTTCGCTGGACGACTCGGCCATGCCTCCGCAGCCAAAGTTCTCGCCGGAAGACGTTGGGACAAGCCAGCCGAGGCCGGCGTTTCTTCGATCAATGGTGTGAGGTCTGTGGAGATTTGGAAGAGAGATTGGAGCTCTGACTGTGTTTTTTGCTTTCCTTTGCAAGGCGATAAGAAGAAGAAAAAAGAGTACACAAGTCTTATCCTGCGAGTTGGAGGTAACCAAATCGGTTTTGCTTCTAACTGTAATGCTGCTTTGGCCAGATGAACCGACTGCCTTTCTTGTCCAAGTGCTCGTTCTCCGTTGCGTCAATCGGGTCTTGATCGTCCTCGCCGTGATTCACTTTATTTTGCGACCACTGCAAAGATGTCAGTTCAGTCCACCCTTTTTCTTTCCGGAACATTTTTTCATTCCTCTCGGTTCGCGTTTTGTTTACCATTTCCACGAGTACTTTGTACTTGAGGTCCATCAAGTTTAGCTTCTCCTTGAGGTTCTTCATCTCCTGTTCTTGCCTGGCGTACTTGATGATCTCCCTCTCCTGTTTGATCGTCAACAGGTTGCTATCCATTTCGAGTCGAGCGGGTTTACCAGTGAGACTTTCTCCTTCCGGAGCCGTAAAACTTCCTCGTGCATTTTTCCCGCGGTGGGCTCACTCACTGGAGAAACAGGAAGAGATTCAGCGCAAGAAGCAAAACGAGAATCGATTTTTTCCTCCGACCTGGACACCAGTGCCCGTGAGAATTGCACTGGAACTGCTGGCTGTTGAGATTGATCGTGATCGGCTCGAGAGTGGTGTCCAGTTTCTTGACATTCATCACCTCGCTCGGAATTTGCTGCTGCTGTGGCGAGGAAACTCTCTTTCTCATCAAATCTCTGCACAAAAAATGTAAGAACCAGAGAATCAAATCTATGAATGAATGTTACTTGAAGAATCCCATTGCGAGAAGATCAAGCTCTTTGTTTGTTTCAGAGGAGCCCTAATCAGATGGACCAACGGCCGTGTCACAGTCATGTGAAAGTGACATGGTAGTTGGGCCGAGAATACCGGCCGACTGGTGCCACGTGGCTGCATGCCATCGAAGAGAGATTTTTAGGGCTCATTTGGAAACCCTAACAGCGCTGGGGATGGGCATCAAGGGGAGCAAGGATGTGCAATTGAATGACGTCTCCAAGATCGAGAGGAGAATGGTGGAGGCGATGCGCAAGCGCGCCAAGGCTGGACCATCGCCCTTCAAATCCTTCAACAGCATTCTCATGAAATTCCCAAAGATTGACAAGTCCTTCGAGCAAGTGAGGGGCGTCTTCAAGAAATTTGGTAACTTCCCCTCTCTCTCTTTCGCGATAGCTTTGCTTATAAGATCCGTGTTCTTTGGATCTATCGCATCGCAGACAAGGATGATAGTGGAACCATCGATCTGGAGGAACTCAAGACGTGCTTCCGAGAGCTCCAGGTGGAGTTTACTGATACCGAGGTGAAAGCGTTCCATGAGGAGAGCGACATGGACAAGAGCAAAGGTGTGGACTTCAAGGAGTTTATCATCGTTCTAGCGTTGGTTTATCTGCTGGGCGAGACTGGCGCCAAGCCCGTCAAGCAAAAAGAGGAGGACAAAGGCAAGGGGTCTCAACTGAAAAATCTCGTAAGTGCTAAGCTTTCCTCTTGCTGCTTTTTGTTCTTCCAAGCTGAGAACCTTCTCTAGAAATCTCGCATTGGTTTAGCGGAGCTTGAGTCGACTTTCGAGACGATTGTAGACACTTTCAGGTTTTTCGACAAGGATGGCGATGGCTACGTGAGCAGGAAGGAGATGATCACGGCCATTAACGAGGCTTCTCCGGGGCAGTCCTCGTCGGGCGAGAGCATCGGCGTCAAGAGATTTGGTAACTCTCAAGAAAAAACCAGAAACTTCCGTAACTTTCTTCATGCTTCTCGTACTCGACAGAGGAAATGGATTGGGACAAGAATGGGATGATCACGTTTAAGGAGTTTCTGTTTGCTTTTACTGATTGGGTTGGGATCGAAGAAGAAGAAGATGCAGACGAAGACGAGGAAGAATGAAACGTGAAGCCAAACTCGTTGTCCGGATGAGTTTTTTTTTTTTTTGTTCTCCTAACACATTCTCTGGAGGTAATTCGCTACTAGACCAAAGGTGGACATCGCTTTAGAGGTCCCTCCCTTGACAAGCTTGATATGATTTACTAGCAATATAAACAACAGCATTTGATCCCAAGTAACTCAGGAAACCTGTGCCAGAAACAGAAACGGGAAGAGAATTGAAATACAATACCCTGAGGGATGCCATGCTACGTAACTTCGATCATGGCCACACAAACACTTAACTTGCAAAGTTTGTGAGCATGTTGTGGAGTAGAGAGTATGCACCAAGGTGGCATGGGTTCAACTGCAGAACACGCCGCACAATCCTGCACCCCAGACAGAAGTCATTCTGCATTCTGCACGCACCCAGCAGCGCCATGTACGTTTCTACATCAACTTCAAACGGAATCACCCGAATCAACTCATCGGCTTGAGTTAGCCACCCCGCCCTCGCCAGGAGATCCACAACACACGCGTAGTGTTCCACCGCTTGAGAGATCTTTCGGTCATCGGCCATGGAGGAAAAGAAGTCTCTTCCTCGATCAATCATCCCCGCGTGGCTGCATGCAGTGAGAAGGCACACGTAAGTTACAGCGTCGAAATCCACCCCGTGGAGCTCCATTTCGAGATAAAGCTCGAAAAACTCCGGGAGTCTGGATTCGTGAGCGTATGCCGCCAGCGTCGTCGTCCATGCGCAAGAATCCGGAATTCTTTGCTCCTCGATGATCCTCTGAGCTCGATCCGGGAAGCCACACCCGCAGTACATCTCCACGACCGCGATCGCGAGCTTTGAATCGCGAGCGAGCGTGATGGAGCCTTGGCGATCGATACGAGCGTGGATCTCGCAGCCCAGATCAAAATCTCTGGCTTGCGAGCACGACGCTAGCACGCTCTGGAATGTGATCTCGTTGGGTTCCAGCGCTGATTCCATTCTCTGGAAGAGATGGATCACTTCACGGTGATTGCCCTGTTGGACGTACGCTGAAATGATAGAGTTCCAGCTTACAACATCTCTGTTCTTGATCAAATCGAAAACTTTCCTTGCGTCTTCTACGCAGCCACACTTGCCGTAGAGATTGATGAGCGAATTCGCCACGAATTCATTCTCTTCCAGCATCGATCTTCTCTTTTGATCCCTCGCGATCATCCTGTGTATCTGTCGGCCCTCTTCTAGGCACCTCAAGATCGAGCACGCATTTAGAACCGCAACGAACGTCACCGCATCAGGATGGATCTCTCGGATGCTGGCCATTTCTCTGTAGATCTCGAGCGCTCTGGCCGGATGCCCCGATCGTGTGTAGGCCGATATGATCGCCGTCCAGACGTGGGCGCTTCTCGATCTGTGCTTGATCCGATCAAACACCCCTCTCGCCTCGTCCAGCCTACCGCATTTGCCGTAGAAATCGATGAGCGCGCTCGCCACGATCGCGTTCTCTTCCAGCCCCATGGATCGAACCTGGCAGTGGATGATCTTTCCCTGCGAGAGATCCAGCAGTCCACAGCACGCAGCGATGGCATTGACGAACGTCGCGGGCGTCGGCCGCAAATCCATCTCTTTGTATAGCTCCAAAGCCTTGCCAAAATGTCCACACTGGGTATTTGCTCTAATCATCGTGTTCCAAGATATTACGTTTCTTTCTTTTACATTTTCAAATATATTCCTCGCTAGATCTAAGAAACCGCAATTCGAATACATGTTCATCAGCGCATTTGCAACTGCGGCATTGGATTCGAGATTTCTTTCTCGAATCTTTGAGTGGAGTGCTTTGCCCTGTGTTAGATCCTTGCTCGATGAGCAGGCGTCCAGAGCGGCGGTGTAGGTGAAGGCATCGGGATGGAATCCCTGCGATTCCAGCTCATGGTAGAGGTGGATCGCTTGGCGGCCATGTCCATTTCGGGCATAAGCAGTGATGATGGCAGTCCACGACACTAAATCTTTGTTGGGGATGGCATCAAAAACATCCCACGCGCGCTGCAAGCTGCCGCATTTGCCATACATTTTTATCAGTGTGGTGGCTTGTGCTAATAGCACCATAAAAGAAGCTAACCATAAGGCTTGGACTTGCCACCTTTTTCTCCTAGAGGTCCTGGGTTCAATATTTAAAACAAGATTTAAAACATATAAGATTGAATTGATTCTATAAATATGCTCATGCTTGCACTAATTTTCCTAAGGTCTTATACTAGCAAATGATTATAGGATGGAGGTTTTGTTTGAGAATACCTACCTGAAATAGTCCGGAAATCTTAGAACCATCCCCAATGCCTATCAAAAGCTACAATTGTTGAGGATCAAGGAGACGAAGAATTATCAAAAGCTTTAAGCTTTTGCATTTTAATTTTTTCTTATGTTTGTGGTTAGCTTTTACAAAATTTCTTTTCCCTTTTTAACAAAGGGGAGAATTCTTTTATTTTCCTTTAGTTGAAGGGAAACTCACCACCCTTCAAATTTATGTCTTGCACCTTAGCACAATAGAATAGAGTGGGTGGCACCATTTGGCCCACCCTTGACTAACATGGCAAAACCCTAGTGAACCCAGTTATAATCACTTGTCCCAGTAACATCAATTGTATGCAAACATGCTGACTTGAAAACTAGTTTCTTTGTCACCACCACCAGATTTATACTCCCTTACATTGAGAGACTTGTGCTGGAGCTCATGGATCTTGACGACTGTGGACATTGAGGCCAGTTGAGCATACAATCCCAGCTTCACCATCCAGCCATAGGGGATGGCCCTCGATGTATCTTCTTCTTCCCAGTTTTTCCAAATTTTCTAGGATCATTATTTTCATCCTTGATGTATCCTTTTGGTTCCATAATAAAGGCTCTACTTTGCTAAGTTTAGAGGGTGTTCACTTATAGTAAATGTAAGTTCTTGAGTTTGGACTTCCCATCACCTAGCCTAATACTATTCAAACTTAAGGACACTTAATCTTAAATATCCTAAAACTCTTAACCGAATGGAAAAGGAGGTGCATTTTTGTTCATGGGCCCTTTCCCTTTATATTTGAACCCTATAGATCGTCTCTTAAATTGTTTTTTTTAGTTATTTTATAATCCACCATGCTTCCCTGCAAGTTCATGCCTTCCTGAACGGAAGTTGAGAGCTGCAACTCTCCTGAGAGCCCCGCTCTCTTGACACCCTACCCCTTGAGTCAAGCCCAACGGGAGCAAATTGGACCTGCCAAATGTCAATTAACATGTGGTGTGATTCCCCTAGCCAACCAACAAAGTCAGACCCAAGACCCTTTTGATACAACATGTAAACTCCTAAGTTTGGACTTCCCGAGAGGTCACTTAACTTAGTACTATTCAAACCCAAAGACGCTTAACCCCAAATATCCCAAGATTTTTAACCGATTGGAAAAAGGGGTGCATTCTTGTTTATGGGCCCTTTCCCTCTATATTTAAACGCTATGGATCATGTCTCAAATCGTTCTTTTTGGTTGTTTATAGTAAATCTCCATAATATTTTCTATTGTGGGCTTTATCTAAGCCCAACCTAAGGAATAAGGTTCTTAGTTCAAAATGTTGATTTAAACTATTGGTAATGGTGTGGCTTGGTCAAGGTGACCAAGTGGGAAAGACATCTAAGGGAAATGAACTACGATAATATAATGGTATCATGAGTTCAAAAAAATAATCTCTATAGAAAGACTCATGGGTGAGTCGCAAACTTCACAAGGATTTTATCTTTATTTAGCCATAAAATCACTTAGTGATCTAACTTTGACACTTTAATAAATTTGCTAATAGGTACTAAGTCTTCCAGAACTTTAAGTTGTTGACCATGACCCTAAAGACATCCCCTACACTTGGCAGTGCGCCCAAATCAACCCTTTTGGCCAGAGGTTCATAGCAACTAAGCTTGGTTTTTTCTATTTCATTCACCACATCCTTAGTGCCACTTGCACCAAAGTGTTCAAGTTAGATATTTTAAGCTTTAACACTAAGTAATATAACTATGCATCACGACTCTAAGCCATCCCCCACTTGGCAATATGCCCAAGCTAGTCTCTTTATTGAGAGCCCATTATGATCGAAAAATCAATGTCCTCATATTCTAAACTATCACCATACCTTAGTGAATGGGTTGCTTGGGTTACTTGAACCCAAGCACTAAAGGGTTGGGACTCAAACCCAACCTCTGTATATGCATCTACGGATAGCATCACCTAGAATAACTAGTGTGACTCCCCACACCGGTGCACCAATTTAATCCCAAAATGTGCTATTGATCACAATTTATGAACTTAATTCCTCCGAATTGCTAAGTCCTCTCATCTAACAAGTCTATGATCATGCATGGACTCCTCCATGCTCGGCCCTATAGGCTACCCTTTTGAAGTCAACACCTTCATCTAGGGTCTTTGTTCCCTTGACTTGTCAATCTTGCTTAGCAATGTAAGGAACCAACTCCCCGAGGTGTCGTAGGCTAAAGGATCCCCAAAAGCATGACCAGAATGACAAAGAGTTCATCAGATGGGACCGAGTCTGAGATTGAGTCCAAGATTGACTCTGAGACCGAGTTCGAGATGGAGTCCGGAATCGAGTCCGAGGCCGACTTGGAGACCGAGTTCAAGACCGAGTTCGAGACCGAGTTCAAGACGGAGTCCGAGATCCAAAAACGGGTCTGAGACCAAGTCCGAGATCGAGTCTGAAGTCGAGTCGAGACCTAGTCCGAGTACTAATACAAGTCAAGGGGTGAAAGCCCAAAGCGTGCATCTCCCGGGGGGGCTGTAGGGGGTTCCAAAAGTATAGTAGGGATAGTGAGGTCTAGGAACCAATCTTGAAGGAACTCTCCAGTGGTGCTTCCAAACTGACTTGAGGTTGAGACTGGGGTTGCGGGGCCTTGGGTGGGAGTGAGCATGGACTCGGGTAGTGCTGGAGGGGCCACCCAGGGAAGTGCTCAAGAGCAGCTCATACTCCCGAAAGGGAAACCAACTGTAGTGCTCCTGGCTTATATGGAGTGGTGCCCCACTTGAGTACTTTGTGGCTCATTGGTCAGGGACTTGGGCCTTCCCTTTGGGATGGAAGTGGGGGGGGGGGTAGAGGTACCCATACCTGGCCGTTAGGCGACGGTGTTTCGCCTCGGCATCCTAAAGCAAGTGTTGCACCCAAGACTTGAGATTTAGAGGGTCCCATGATCAAGTCTTGTGGTACCAAAGGATGTTAAAAACCTGGAGGCTTGGTGTGCTTGGCTGCTTGTGCCTGCGGGGAGTGTAGCCGAACCTTAAGTCCAGTCTAACCCGGGGAGGGGGATTGAGAGAAATTTGGGAATCCGTGGATGGATGGCTGTCGCGAATGTGACTTCGGGTATCGAAAGTTACCTGTCGACCAGTCCTTTCGGATATTCTTTCCTTACTGCCACGACGGCAGGAGGTCGGTATTGCTGGACTCGTTATCAGTCTCCGCCTGAGCTAGTTGAGAAACTGGTCATCACATGTGCACTTAGACCGGAAGGGCACTAAGGAAGGAAATCCTAAGTTGTCATTTGTCAAGCAGACTTGATACGGTGATGAGAAACTCATGATGTTAACTTGCACTTGCTAGTGTTGGGAACCCCTGCGATAATGAGCTTGGTCCCTCAATATCGCTAGATAATAGCTTACCGTGTCTGCCAAACACCCTTGCTATCATGCTTTTTGTGTTAGTATCAATTCGGTCCCAAATGCTATTTATGGAAAGTGTCTAAATTTGCTCATTTGGCATATTTACGGAATGTAGAGATCATTCTGAACACAATGGTGTTTGTCCCATGTCCAAATTCGCAATCTAAGGACATTCCATATTTAGTAAGTTTCAAGCTTGTCCCAGAGACTAACTCCTGATACTAAAGGAGGCTTGGGGTGAAAGCCCAAAGCGTGTGTTCCTCAAGGGGGGGGGGGGGGGGGGGTTATGGGGGGTTCCAAATGTATAGTAGGGATAGTGGGTAGGTCAGGCATGGCCGACCAACCTGAGGCATAATCTAGCTCCCGCTTGCGTGCCTGTCCTTGTTCTGCATCCGGCTTGGGTCTAAGCCCAAGTTCCATTCCATGCTAGCTAGTGGAGTACCCATATCTTCACATTAGGCCACCGGTATGCCGAAATAGCGCCAGACTCCGTTTGGCACTGTTTTGCGTGCTGGTCCTAGCATTAGGATGCTGGTTACTCTAGGACTGTTCCAAGTTGCTCTAGGCTCCTGTCCCTTCGCTCTTTGGGCTGTATGCTCGGGAGTTGCTCCGTGGTTCGGTTCCGTCACTCCTCAGTTCCATGCTTGGGAGTTTGACACCGTTCCTTCGTTCAGTGGCCCAAGGCCCTGAACCTTGGGTTCCGCACCACTGTCCTTTGGACACATGGCATATGACACATGGCATGTGTCACGTGGCAGAAAGAGGGTTTAGGTTCCGCTTCGTGGTGTTATCCTATGGTAAATCACCATAGGATAAAGGGTCAAAACCACGTGTGCTACAATGGCTAACACTCCGTTGCTCGTGTAGTGAGAAGCTGAAACCGAGTAGGACCAAGTAGGAGCTAGTACCATAGGCAGGGACCTTGGTGAGGGAACTTAGCAAAAGCCAAGGCAGTGTTGGACGGATAGATGAGGTAAGCTGGCAAATTGGAAAGGAAAAATTTATGGCTTACAATTTTGTATCGGAGCTTTTTCCTCAGTTCTAGCGAAGGATAAAGGCAGATTGCTAGGAGATGGCAAAAGGAGGGTGTAAGCGAACCAAGGCAGAGACAGAACCTCCGCCAGAGCTGGAGCCTCTGGTCGAACAAGAGGTTATGGATGAGGATCCTTACATGAGGAGGACTCCAGTGAGGAAACTTCTAAACAGGAATTCGATAGCGAGGTTTGGTCATCCAAGGCTCGATTGGATGTTCTAGAAGGACAATTGGCATAGACCAATGACCTGCTGGAGACTCTCGTACACAAGGTAAAGCGTGACGAGAAGCAGAAGAAAAAACGAAAGATTGTAGATACTGGCAACATAGAAGGTGCGGACCCTTCGGTTGGGACTGAGGTAGAACCAAACAAGGTCAAACAAACTGAAGTGGAATCAATCCCTCAAGCAGTTCCCAAGTACAAACCAAAACCCTCACCGGTCTTCAAGGGAGTTAATGACTATAAGGTGGTAGAGGATTGGTTTTACTATATGGAGGACTACTTCCGAGCGTTGCGGTTACCAAGCTCGGAGAAGGTCCCATATGCAAAACCATACTTGGTAGATAATGCCAAGTCTTGGTGGAGAACGACAGAGGCCAACGAAGGACCAGTGGCCACTTGGGAAATGATGAAGGCGAGGATCCGCGCAACTTACGTTCCCCCAAATGCTACTCTACATCTAAGAGATGAGCTGAGTACGCTGAAGCAAACCGAAACCATTCAGGAGTATGTGAATGCATTTATGGCAAAGAGGATACTTGTCATGGACATGGGTGATATGGATGCATTCCATGCCTTCATATCAAGCTTGCAAACCTGGGCTCACGGTGAGGTCATGCGTTAGAACCCGACCAACTATAAGGAAGCATTGGATGCGGCCATCAAGGTGTATTTCAACGATAACCTGCGAAAGGGAAACACGACGGGGTCGGGGTCCACGTTTAGCAAAGGGGCCAAACCAAGGGGAACATATAGCAAAGGGAAATTTAAGAAGAGTTTCTCTAAGAATGAGTCTTCGGGGTTTTAGAAAGGCAAATCCGGCGGCCAGCGAGCAAGTACGTGGGGGAGTCAAACAAAAAGAGACAAACCCACAGATAAGAAGGTCAAGTCGTTAAACAGCGTGGGAAACAACGTATGCTACAACTGCAGTGAAGTGGGACACTTTTCGAGGGAATGTCCCTACCCGAAGAAGGCCAAAGCCAATATGGCCATTAAGTCAGGTGAAGTCCAAATTGAGGTATGTGATCCAATCCCTAGTTCAAAGTTACTCATTACACGAGCAACTTTAGTAGAGAGTCGTTCACGACATCTACTAGCCCTCCGAGGGAAGCTCGGAGGTAGCTTTGTTAAGTTCCTTATTAACACAAGTGCATCGGATAATTTTGTGGTTGCAGATATAGTCCAGCAAGCCGGACTAACGGTGCAGCGGCTGGGCGAACCAACGACTATAGAGTTTGTTCAAGGCAGCCAAAGCACCGATGAGGTACTTCGACAAGCGAGAGTCGAAGTGGGGACATGGAAAGTAGACATGGATTTCACCGTGTTGGATATGGCGGGATTTGACATGATCTTCGGGATGGATTTGTTCAATTGGTTCGTGGTAGCCCTGCATGGACAAGGTAAGAACCTTGTGCTACTAGCGAATGCTCAAGGAAGAAGATCTAAGATGGAGGCTCAAGATCTAAAGGTAGGGCAATGCAAGGCCAAAGATTCCTACCTAAACCTAGTGTCCACGAGAGGACAACTCACTAAAGGAACCAAGGCAGCATTTTTGTGGTTACTCTTGGTGAAGAGTGACAAAAAGACGGGACCGGAAGAAGTACCTTTAGTGATCTAGCGGGTGTTGGACCAATTCCAGGATACCATGCCGAAGGAGTTACCGGCGGGGTTGCCCCCCGCACGACCGATAGAACATAAGATTGAGCTAGCCGAGGGTGTTGAGGCAGTGGTTCATCCGCCCTATCGTTTGAACGAAAAGGAACTCGAGGAGCTCAAGCGCCAACTAAAGGAGTTGGTGGACAAAGGGTATGTTAGGTTGAGCAAGTCCCTGTATGGGGCGCCGGTGTTATTTGTAAAAAAGAAAGATGGATCTATGCGCATGTGCATAGACTACCGGTTGCTCAACAAGTATACAAAGAAGAACAAGTACCCTTTGCCAAGGATCGAAGACCTATTCGATAGGTTGGGAAAGGCAAAATACTTCTCGAGGATTGACCTAAGGTCAGGATACTACCAAATCAGGGTAGCAAAAGAAGATGTTGAGAAGACAACCTGTCGAACAAGGTATGGGAGCTTTGAGTTTCTGGTGATGCCCTTTGGGCTATGCAATGCGCCAGCAACATCTTTGTACCCTATTTAGATCACTTTGTGGTCATCTATATTGACGACATCTTGATCTATAGCGAAACGCTAGAGGAGCATGCCGAACACTTAACGAAAGTGTTTAAGAAACTAAGGGAACATCAGCTGTATGCTAAAGAGAGAAAATGTGACTTTGCTCAACAAGAGGTAAAGTTTCTCGGGTATGTGGTGGGCAAGGACTGGCTCAAAGTGGACCCTGAGAAGGTCCAAGCGATCCAGGATTGGGAGCGACCATCAAATATACACGAGTTAAGGGCATTCTTGGGGCTACGCAACTACTACTGAAAGTTTATCAGACACTATTTGAGAGTAGCCCTACTCTTAACGGACCAAACGGGAAAAGGGAAGATGGTATAGACAGTAGAATGCGAGGCAACATTTGTCCACCTCAAAGGGAAGTTGAGGAAAGCTCCCATGTTGGCATTACTAGACTTTGGTAAGGACTTTGAGGTAGAAACGGATGCTTCAGACTTTGCATTGAGCGTAGTTTTAAAGCAAGACAACCATCCAGTAGTATTCTTCTTGAAGAAGTTGGACAAGGCTCAATGGAAGTGGCCTGCCCACCAGAAGGAATTGTTTGCGGTGGTCAAGGCGCTCAAGGAGTGGTGACACTACCTTGGGAGACACTTCAAGGTTTACATGGACAATGTGGCAATGAAACACTTCTTGTCACAACCCGACCTGAGAGGGAAACA
The DNA here is from genome assembly GCF_000143415.4 of Selaginella moellendorffii. Taxonomy (NCBI): domain Eukaryota; kingdom Viridiplantae; phylum Streptophyta; class Lycopodiopsida; order Selaginellales; family Selaginellaceae; genus Selaginella; species Selaginella moellendorffii. Next base: position 526,109 of record NW_003314374.1, read on the forward strand.
AGGTCGGTGGGCCAATGCTTTAGCTGAGTTTAATTGTGAGATTCTGTACAAGCATGGGAAGAGCAACATCGTGGTAGATGCGCTAAGTCAAAAAGCGAGCTTGAAGTTGGCGATATCCAGTGTGACAGCAACCTTTTGGGATGATGTGCAGACAGCATATGAGACTGATGGTCTAGCACAAGAAGTGTTGCTGAGGAATCTGGAGGCACGAGAAGCTCACTAGAGAGGTGAGCTGCCAACGGAAGAGAAAACGGGCTATGCGGAACGCAATAGACTCATCTATTACAAGCAAACGAGGGTGTATGTTCCAGAAGGGGAACTAAAAAAGGTAGCCTTGGAAGAGTGTCATGACAGACCTCTTGCGGGACACGGCAGAGTGCCCAAAATGATGGGCTTACTCAAGAGAAAGTACTATTGGCCAGATATGGCTAAGGACGTCCAAGACTATGTAAAGACATGCCCAACATGTCAGCAGGTCAAAGCTGTGACTAAGGCTAGTGGGGGCTTGTTGGAAAGCATCCCAATTCCAGATCATCCGTGGAAATGTCTTACGATGGACTTCATCACGGAACTCCCCCCAAGCGAAGGGTTTGATGCAATATTCGTGGTGGTGGACCGATTTTCAAAGATGGCACATTTCATACCCACCACAACGGAAGTGGATGCGGAAGGTGTGGCAAAGTTGTTTTTCAAACAAGTTGTTTGAGTGCGGGGAAGGCTAGAAGAGATTATCTCATATCGAGATAAGATCTTCACCAGTAGGTTCTGGAGAACTCTCTTAGAACAGTATCGCATCAAGTTGAAATTCAGCACAGCCTATCACCCATAGACAGGTATTGGGTATTAAGTCAAGTTTGATGGCACTAACACTTCTTGATAGACAGACAAACGGAAAGGGTGAATAGGCAGCTGGAGGATTATTTGCGATACTATGTCTTAGGAGACCAGACTGATTGGGTAAGTCATTTGGGACTTGTGGAAATGTGTTATAACAACTCACTGCATTTGAGTATCGGGGTGAGTCCATGGAGAGTTACCCGCAGTGGAGGCATTCACAGCGGAAAGACTCAACATTTGGAATCTAGTGAGGGATTCCTTGGAACGGGCTCAACAAAGGCAAACCAAGTATGCGAACCAGAAGCGGTGGGATGTTGAGTTCCAAGCTGGGGAGAAGGTGTGGCTGAACACCAAAAACCTCAGGCTACCAAGTGGGATCAGCCGGAAGTTGACCCAAAGGTAAAAATGCATGTATTCCTGTAAATGAATTGATCTTGATTTCCTTAAGTAGGTTTCTAGGGCCTTACGAGATTGAGGCACGAATCGGTAAAGTGGCTTACCGTCTTCGACTTCTTTGAGAGATGGGGAAGATACACCCAATGTTCCACGTGAACTTACTCAAGCCGTACTTTGAGGATCCGCTTCGCAAGGACCAAGTAAGACCTTTACCTGAGGTTATCCAAGGGGAAGAGGAATACGAAGTCGAGGCCATCCTCAAGGCGCGCAAGAGCAAGCGACAAGGACGCGAGGTGAGAGAGTTCCATGTGAAGTGGAAAGGATTTTCACACTACGAAGCAACATGGAAACAGGAGGAGAACCTAGCGAACGCGTGAGATCTAGTGGAGGAATTTCTACAAAGCAGAACTCTATGTACTTATGCAAAGTTCAATTAAAGTATCAATTTGTGAAGTTGAGCAATGGCATATGTTAGGACCCAAAGGCGCGCCAAAGGTAAGCTAATTAGCATGGGTTAGCTAGGTCAACCAGGCATAGGGAAACTACGCCTGACTCCCTGCGGGGATGTTGAATCTGTAGATGTATTCTACGGAGGAGTAAAGCAAGGCTGGGTTCAAGTCCCAACCCCATACTAAGGCATGGTTAGGTGAGGGGTATAGGGACACCTATATTCCATTGTCATGGGCTCTTGGCCGGGGAGGCTAACTTAGGCACACCACTAAGTGGGGGGATGCCCCTAGAGACATGGTCAACAAGTCGTAGGATAAAAAGAGATGTTCGATGTGGGCATCAAACTTCTTCTATGGGTGGTGGAGTTGTAAGGAACCAACTCCCCGAGGTGTCGTAGGCTAAAGGATCCCCGAAAGCATGATTGAAATGACAAAGAGTTCATTGGATGGGACCGAGTCTGAGATCAAGTCCAAGACTGACTCTGAGACCGAGTTCGAGATGGAGTCCGGAATCGAGTCTGAGGCCGACTTGGAGATCGAGTTCGAGACCGAGTTTGAGACGGAGTCCGAGATCCGAAAACGGGTCCGAGACCGAGTCAGAGATCGAGTCCGAAGTCAAGTCCGAGATTGGGTCTGAGATCAAGTCCGAAATCGAGTCCGAGACTGAATCCGAAGTTGGGCTGCAAGGGGTTCCAAAAGTATAGTAGGGATAGTGAGGTCCAGGAACCAGTCTTGAAAGAACTCTCCAGTGGTGCTTCCAATTGACTTGAGGTTGAGATTGAGGCCGAGGGGCCTTGGGTGGGAGTGAGCATGGACTCAGGTGGTGCCGGAGGGGCCACCCAAGGAAGTGCTCAAGAGCAGCTCCCACTCCCAAAAGGGAAACCGACTGTGGTGCTCCCAGCTCATGTGGAGTGGTGTCCCATTTGAGTACCTTGTGGCTCATTAGTCCTCGCCCTTCCTAGGGGCTTGGGCCTTTCCTTCGGGATGAAAGTGGAGGGGGGGGGGGGGGGGGCATACCGGGCTGTCAGGCCATGGTGTTTTGCCCTGGTGTCCCGAAGTAAGTGTTGCACCCAAGACTTGGGATTTAGAGGGTCCCATGATCAAGTCTTATGGTACCAAGGGATGTTAGGAACCTGGAGGCTTGGTGTGTTTGGCTGCTTGTGCCTGCGGGGAGTGTAGCTGAACCTTAAGTCCAATTTAACCCAGGGAGGGGGATTGAGAGAGATTTGGGAATCCGTGGATGGATGGCTAACACTCAGTTGCTCGTGCAGTGAGAAGCTGAAACCCAGTAGGACTAAGTAGGAGCTATTGGCGAGGGAACTTAGCAAAAGCCAAGGCAGTGTTGAATGGATAGACGAGGTAAACTGACAAATTGGAAAGGGAAAATTTATGGCTTACAAACAAGTCTTCTGACTAGTGTAACATTGTTTCATGCATAAGCATGAAAGCCCTTAACCATTGACTTTCATGCAAAGTTATCTCTTTTAACACTCAGGAACTTGTTCCTTAATCTTAATAGCCTCACCTCATGACAAGATTCAAGACCATACTTCTGCTATGCCACTCTAATTTTTGCCTAATTCTATAAACCATTTACATTTATCTTTCTAAATGTTAATTTACTTAGAATTATCTTTGGGAACTTTGAAGGGACTCTCTCCCTTAGTTTGCTAAGGCCTTTCCTTTCACAAGCTTTTTAATCACTATATAGTCTAACATGAATAATTCCATACTTTATATAGCATTACGGTTGTCAATAGCAACACCTTTAAACACCCTCTTAATTCTCCATTCCTAACTTGCATAACCACTTTTAGCTATACCCTTTAATATTTATAATTCAGTTTTATTCTTTTATTATTTGTTTTTTGGTTTTACACCTTCCTTTTAGTTATTCTCCTTCTGGCTATGAGGGTAGTTTTGCACTTTCTACCATGCCTTAGTAAGTATTCTTAGGGATGAATTTACTCAATAATTTAAGGAGTGGTTCTTCAATTTGAGTATACTCACTATGTAATCCCACACACCAGAATTACGTATGCGCCTTTTTATGCGTATTGCTAGCCATGCTAAAATCCCTTTTGGTTTTGTTTAATTCGAATAGATGGACTTTTCTGTCTCCGCAACTTTGGATATTGGATAGCACCTTCTATCCATTATTAGCTAAAGACTTTGTTTCTTAGACTTTATCTAATGCCTTCATGATACCAAACACCACTTCTTGGTATTTTAGAGTGTTTAAGTATCTCAATAATGGTCTTCTTTGATAATGAGCATTTCTTTTAACACATTGACTTACTATATCTCAATATAAGTAATTTATCCCTCCAAGGAATATATTTAACCTCCTTATCCCAATAAAAAGTTTTAGAAAGTTAACTTCCACTAATCCAATTAATTATGTTTGCACCTTTTGCTTAGTTGCCCCATAGTTGACAAGTACTACAACTCATTGCTAGTGCTTCCACACCTTCATCATTATCTGGGTCACCACACTCTAACCGTATGCCTTCCAACTTAAGTTATACTATTCTCATTTCCATTGGGATTCCTTTGGCAAGGGGCTTTGGTGAACCTCACTAACTTGACCTTAAGGCATCATCTTTTGAGACACTTGGGGTCTCTACATTGTTAGCTTCACAAGCTTACTTTCATGATACTTTCCATTTGTGTTTAGGTCTTTGCCAAGGCCAAAGCAATGATTTCTCATGCCAACTATCAGTTAATATCACACTATAGTGTTCACACACAACTCTATACCAAAGTTGCTTTCTTCTAAGGACACCTTTTTTATGACATTAGTATAGCACATTCTATCATTAACAAAATACTTATTATTCTTATATTTGGATTTTATTATCCTCCCCATCCTTTGTATAGTACAACACACCTCAGTCCAAATGTTTTTATTGATCCTTTAGGACCATTCTTTGATTCCACTTAAGTCATCCAGCTTTTTTGGACTTTGTTAATTTGACGACCCATAAGGTCTTACCCTTATAACTATTTCTAAAATGCTAGCTTATTAAAATATAACTTTTTGTATTTATGTTCTACTCAGAAGGACCATATTTGCAAGTGTTATTCCAACACTTGATTATTCCTTATTCTATATGGGTTAACTTTGCCCCTTAGGACTATCTGTCTATATTATGAGAGTACCAAATCATCTTTTAAGTATATCCCAAATTCCTTGGGTTGTTCCAACATTTATTAAAGATAGCCCCGGCTACTATTTCAAGGACCTATGTCATCAGCTATATTTGACCTACTACAGTTACTAACTCCAGTCTCAAATTCTTGAGCACCATCCTCAACTTTATAAAGACAACTTTATGACTCCTTTATTGTCTAGGAGTTTCTATCATTCTCATGATCTAAACTGTAGTTGTTTACTATAACCACATAAATTAGTTTGTTAAGTCAAACACTTATATAGATCACTTCCTTAACTCTTTGAGAAAAACATTTTACTGTTCCCAAGATCCTAAAGTTGTTCTCTTGTTAGCCCCTTTATATTCACCATATGGCCTACCCATTTGCATGAACTATAGTGGAGAGCTATGTCCTCTTGACATAGTACTTCTCGAGGAAGGCCCACTACTAGGACCTTCCAATGCTAATATATTTAACCACCAATAAAAGTCAGATTTGGGATTTAGAGGGTTTTATAATCAAACTTTGTTATACTAAAGGATGTTAAAAATTTGGAGGCTTGGTGTGCTTGGCTATTTGTGCCTGCGAACCTTAAATCCAATTTAACCCAGAGAGGGGGATTGGGAGAGAATTTGAGAATCTATGAATGGATGGATAATATATTATTATTTGTGTAGTGAGTAGTTGAATCCAAATAGAACCAAGTATGAGTTGGTACAATATGTAAAACCTTGACAAGGGAATTTAACTAAGGCCAAAGCAGTGGTGGTTGAATAGATAAAGTAAACTACTGAAAATAAATATTTATAACTTATACGTATCAGAGTATTTTCTATAGTTCTAATAAAGAATAGAAGCAAATTGCTAGGAGATGGCTAAAGCAAAGCATAATTGAACTAATGTAGAGATGGAATCTCTTCCAGAGATAGAGCCTCTAGTTGAACAATACATTATGGATGAGGAATCTTTGCATAAGGAAGACTTCAGTGAAGAGATTTCCAAACAAGAGTTTTGGGGTGAGGTTTGATCATTAAGGTTTAATTGGACACTTTGAAAGGACAGTTGACACATACCAATGCCCTATTAAAGACCCTCGTATACAAGCTAAAGTGTGATAAGAAATGAAAGAAAACACAAAAGATTGCAATGTTGGCAGTGTAGAATTTGTTGACCCTTTAGCAGGGACTGAAGCAAAATTAAACAAAGTCGAACAAACCAAAGTAAAATCAATTTCTTAAGCAGTTCTTAAGTACAAACCAAAACCCTCACTGCTCTTCAAGGGAGTGAATGACTATAAAGTGGTAGAGGATCGATTTTACGATATAAAGAATTACTTTCGAGCATTATGGTTATTAAGCTCAGAAAAGGTCTTATATGCAAAACCATACTTAACAAGTGGTGAAGGTGAGGATCCGTGCAACTTATGTTTCTCCGAATGCTATTCTGTACTTAAGGGATGAGTTGAGTAAACTAAAGCAAACAGAAACCATTCAAGAATATGTGAATGTATTTATGGCCAAAACAATCCTTGTCATGGATATGAGTGACATGGATGCATTCCATGCCTTACTGACCTAGGTTTGGGGTGAGGTAATGCATTAGAACCTAACCAACTATAAAAAAGTATCAAATGCAACTATTAAAGTGCATTTCAATGATAATCTATGAAAAAAGGATCAAAGTCGGAGTTCTTTCATGGGAATCCTAAGGATGATATGTACCATTGGTTCGATCACTTCACAATGATTGTTATATATCATTCTTGGGATGATGCTCGACATTTGCATGAGTTTCCCATATCTTTAAGGTATAGCGCTACAATGGTACAATGGTTTGAGCAAAGCCACTCATAGGGATTAGAGTGTTCTCCCAAACGTCTTCAAATGTGCATTTAGACATGCTGATGATTGTGATGATGCCTTCCAACAATTGCATCATCTTTGTCAATGGCCATTTGAGTCGGTGATGCAATTTGGCATCCGTTTCCGAAGCCTCTTGCTTCTTACAAAGCCAAATATGTTGGAGCGGATCAAGCTAGGAATGTTGTGGCCAGCATATGAGGTTTGTGAGGCTCAAAAGATTGAGCTATGGATTCGAAGGCTTCGAGAAGAGTTTGAGAATCTTACATCACTTGCTGATGACTTGCCATTCTAGCATTTACATTTTCAATATCGCCTTGAAAACAACTTTCTTTATTGTGTGGGGACAGATGCTAATGATCATTTATGGCCAATGGTGCCTTCAATCTTTATTCCATAGTTTCTCTAAGCTTACCATAATTTTCTTGTTCTAAGTGGGTATATAGGACATTGTCGTGTGACTGAGAAGCTGTGTATGTCTTTCTATTGGCTAGAGATATGCCATGATATTATCCAGTATGTACGTATCTGTGTTTGGTATCAAGCGTTGTAATACTCCCCCTCATGCTACAGAAGGACAGTGGAGTCAATTGTAGTTTCCATATAATGTATTCCACGAAATACGATTTTATAGAACATTTTTCACGATCAATTGCTAGTAATGAAAGTGTTATTATTGCTTCTGACTACTGACTTTGTTGGGTGGAAGTTGATGCTTTTGCTAGCACCTCTGCAACTGCTATTGGATACTTCCTCTTCAATCAAGTGGTGTTTCAGCATTTTTGTCCAAAACGGATTTTTTTGGATAATGGTCTTGCATTTATGGCTAAGGCATTTCATGTTTTGACATCTTGGTTAAGGATACGCTACACTTTTGCGAGTGCTTATCATCCACAATCAAACAGTTTGGTAGAATGGCTCATTTGGACGTTCAAAGAGATGATCACGAAATATGTAAACTTTTAGCATTTGGATTAGGATGGTTATTTGCCATCTCTTTGGTATATATATGTCACAGGGGTGCAGAGTTCTGTTGGTGTTTCACCATATAAACTCTTATATGGTTATGATCCAATATTATTAATGGAGGTAGGTTTACCTTCACAATTGCCACGAGCTGCTAATGCTATGTTGTGGGATCAATATATGATGAGCATTCTTCCACTTATCTGAGCAAAGTGTGCCAAACACTTAGGCTGCGTACAAGTGGGACAACAACGGCACTACAATTCTCACCATCGTCCATCTACGAAATATAAAGTGGATGACTTTGTGTTAGTCTGTTTTTCTTGTCTTACAATATATGGTTTATCTAAGGGGCTTCTTGTTTAGTGGAAAGGACAGTATTAGGTGTTGTGGCAAGTTGGACCACAAATTTATAAGGTTCAACATGGTCCAACAAGCCAATCCTCTAAAAATTATGCATATGCAACGATTGAAACATTTCATATAAAGGGATTAAGAATAGTTAATATCACTTATAGACCACGATGCCTCCTCCTGATGTTCTTCCAGATCCCAACCCATTTACACAAGAACCCTGATGGTCTTCCATTATTTTGAGAAAAGGGGATGATGTGGCTACGATGCCATATACTAATATTAGCTAATACTAGTGGGATTTTGGTAGCTATCGGATTGATTTCAATCCGGACCACTATATAAGTTAGGGTTTTTAGGCTAATGGATATACACATTTTTGTATTCCATTTTCATATTCCATGCACTTATAGTGCTTTGTAATTTAATAGTTAAATGATTTGGTGATGTGCATTTAAAAAAAGAAATATACATATAAATACAAATAATTTTCTAAGCTATGAAGAATTATAAAAGTAACAATTTTTTCTAATTTTTTTTTTCATTTTATATTATAAAAATTCATTGCACTTTACATGCAGTAACACTTGGTTTACTTAGTAGTAGTGTCAATATTATTTAGTATTTGTATGATCAATAATTAGAAATATTTTTATAATTTATAAATCAAGATTAATCTTATTTTATATCAATTATTAGATCATAGAATAAAAAGGAATATACTAGACAGTGTTTAGGGAAGTATATAAATTATAAACATGTTTATAATTATAAATACAAAATTAACCTAAACGAATAACAACAGTTAGATGGTAAAATATCCTAAAATATCCAAATATATTCTAGGTATATTCTCTAGTCCCCATTTAGGTTTTTCTTAACTAAACCAAAAAAGAGGCCCATATCAATTGGAAAGTATTTATACATAGTATTTTTAACAGTTTTGAAATCATCAAATGATCTAAGTTTTGTTTTATGAAACATTATTAAGCATAAAGCTCAATATTAGATGGAGAAATAAAATACACCTGAGGAATTACATGTTTTTTCTTCTAGGATTATTTTTTAAAATATATAATAGAAAGGAGTTTCTTCATATATATATAATGTCTTGATCATAAATATTAAGTTATAACCATTTTATTAATATTTTTTTCTGACCCTTTTAAAAGTTTTACATTTTAATAATTTGGAAGGTGAATTAGAAGTCATGTTTTACGTTGTGTATTTTAAATATCAAACATTTTCAAACAGCTTCAGGTTCTAAAATATATTGATTATTTATATAAGTTTTTATTTCAGCCCTATGTATTGTTGTTTGCATTTGTATGATAACATAATTATATTATTTATAAATATATTTAAATAAGTATTTAATTCTTTTAATAGATGGATTTTTGAATTTTTTACATAAATATTTATTAAAATAAAAACCTAATTATTATCAATAATATGATCAATGTTTTAAAAAGTACATTAATATAACATCATTGAATTTCATCTTCCATGTAAGGACTATTATAATTTAGGAAACCATATAGGCCATATATCATAAGTGAGTTGACTATTTGATAACTTTAAGGTTTTGAATAAGGATCAAGTAATTTTCCTGTTAGATATTGATCAATTATCTCTAGTTTTATCATCATAAGGATAATATTCCTAAGAAATGACAACTTATAAATCCTCTTTTTTGAAATGAAATTACATAGGAATTTTTTAATTTAAAATAAAACACCCAGGATATTCTATCACATCGTCCCTTTAAAGTAATTTAAAAGTTTCCATCTTATTTATATTTTAAACACCAAGATCATCATCTGTAGATTTACAATGTATTTCTCATTTTGAACTTAATCTATTATAAAATCTGAAAAATCTTCTAAAACATGAAGTATAAAGTAATAAATAAAGATAAATATAAAATGTATTGAAACAAGATAATAAATTATTGACCATAGATAATTTAAATCCATTAAGAAGTACAGTCAAACTATTATAATATTGTGGTTGCATAATTAAAATTCTAATATAACTATATTTTATCATTTTATTCTCTTACTTTTGTTAAATTTTAATTTTAATTTTTATATAGTACTATATTCAACCTCACATAGATGGAATTTTAAATTTGTTTCTTGGGATTGATGGTTTATATATTTGTAATTTGCTTATATGTTGACACTATATAAGTCTACTAACATTTCTCCCTTTCATGTGTTACCTCCTGCTATGGGTTTGATGTCAATCCCTCTACATTGAGAGTATGGTTGAAGTATTTAGATAAAGTTTTACCAATGTTACATGCACAATATTTAGAGACTTTGATGTGAGTTTCAAAGGAATTCTTATGATGCACAGCATAACTCAAAAGGTAATCTAGTGTTTGAGCTGATTTGTGGATTTGATCGTACCGAGCAGAGGCTAAATTTAGTCTACTAGTTTATCAAAGGATTTGGGTGAAACAATATGATTTGTAGCATATGGCACATGTTTCTCAGATTTAACCATTTTCACCAATGACAATATTTGAGGGAGGACTAGTCATATGATATATATATATATATATAGATACCTCTTAGATATGGTCAAGACTAATTACGCTAATCTAGGTTGCCTAAGTTAGTGACTGTCAGTTATCAAAAAATGAAAATAACCTCTTCCTTTGAAGAAAATGAAAAAAATTCCCTTTATAATCATATCTCATTTGACATAAATTATTTTGTATGACCAGAAAAAAATTAGGCAAATCTTACAAATTACACTATATATCATCTTTTATACTTGATAGATTAAAAATAAAATTTTAATTTTGAAAAATAAATTTCTCAGTAACTATAATATGTGTATATTATAAGAGAAAATTTTATACTTTTAGTTTATAGATTTTATTAGGATGGAAATTTAAGTCTCCTAGTTTTTATTTTATATTAAGAAGAGAGATATAAATCTAAAATAGGAAAAGAAGGTTTGGTTTAAGTTGTTTTCCAAAATTTCTATTTATCATCTTAATAGTTTAAATATTGCAAATTTAAATACTTCATAATCATGGCTGATAAAAAATTGCTTAATAGTATGCCATTGAGTCAACATTTTAATAACTTTAGAGGCTAGACTAGGACCTTGATATAAAAGGATGCACTTAGGACAACCATACCATGTGCAAAGCCATAATTTTCTTGTCATATCTGGTAGTTTAGGCACTTCAATCCTCCAAATTTGATAATTAATGATGATGTATTAATACCTTATAGTAAACTTTGGAAAATGCCCCATGTTACCAATCCAAATAGACAAGAAACTACTAACAACCCTATGGAGATATTTAATTGCTAACACTATTTTCAACACATTATGGTATCCCAAATAGCCAGACATAGGATTATATATGATTATGGAAGAAAAAATTGATAAAACATATTGGTTATACCAAAAAGTACTTAGCATTATCACCAATATATACTAACATATCCTAAACCACTTTACAAATTTGGCATACATTAAAAAGTAGATATGCTAAATGAGCAAATCTAAACACTTTTCAGAAATAGTATTTGGGATCAAAATAAGACTAACACAAATAATTTGATTCTCATTGGGCTATGTCACTCCTTGTTTTACGTCTGGCTTGGGTCTAAGCCCAAGCTCCACATTGCTCTAGTCGGTGGGGTACCTTCCTCCTTGCATTAATCCACCGGTATGCCAAAATCATGCCAAACACCATCTGACACCATTTTGCATGTAGGTGCTACATACAGGGAGCTGGTGCTTATGAGATTGTATTGGACCCTTGTTTCATAGCATAACAAGCTTGGAGTTTGGCTTCAAATTTAGGTGCATTACATTTGGTATTAAAGCAATTGTCTCAAAGATTCCTATCCAACTTTTATCAGTTTTTTGACTCAAGTTGCATACACAGAGACTTTTTTAGTAGATCCAAAGAGATCTGTTTAGTATTAGTTGGATTGTACCATTTGGTAACAACATTGTATGCATGTTTAGTTACTGATAGAGGTATGTATGCAGCTAGTAGGATGGTGAAAAGTAACTGTATTGATAGACGGACAAATCAAGAGGAAGAAACTCTTGAGGCTAAGTTAAAAGAGGAAGAGCCAAATATTGCAACATTGCAACGTACAACTCAAGAAGTTGAGATTGAGAATTTATGAAGGAAAGTTCATAAATTGAAAAAGGAAGAGAACAAGAAGTGGAAGAAAGAAATTGAGGCAACTAAACCAACTAAACCTAAGCAACTGGACTCCTCTTCAAGTTTTGAGAATAATGAAGTTCCACAACCGCCCCTAGTTGCACGAGTTTTAAAGTTCAAGCCTCCAAAACCACCCAATTTCAGAGGCATGCAAGACTATCAGGTTTTGGAAGATTAGGTCTAAAATATGGAAAGCTATTTCATAACAATAGACATAAATGATTGTACAAAAGTTGTGTGCATGCAATCCTTTTTCATTGATCATGCCAAAATTTGGTAGTGCTAAGTGTGTGCTAAAAAAGGGCAAACAAGAAGTTGGACCAAGATGCAGTCTCATATCTGTAAGGAATACTTCTTGGTTTGAGACTTTGCATGGAGCTGTAGTGGTTAAAGCAACGCAGACATAAGGAACCGAGCG
>NW_003314374.1:538850-547365 GCF_000143415.4 Selaginella moellendorffii
AGAGTGTAAGGAGGCAGCACAACAAGTTGCCTTTAGTCACTCACTCATGGAACAATATCAGTAGCCGTATACTGGTACCTTAGACAAGAATAAAATTTTTGGGAATAAATAAGGTGATCGGAAATAAAGGGTGGAAGGAAAGTTTCGCCCTAGAGGCTCATAAGCAATGGTTAACAAAGGTGGTGGTTAACAATTACTTGTAGCTTCTTTTGGTCCTAGGCCCTTTATTCCTCCTCCTGGTGGGTACAAGTAGTAGCAATCTGCAAAATCTGCTCCTAGCAGAATGGGTAGCGTGGGTTATTGCTTCTATTGTGGAGAGTCAGGATATAGATTTTTGGAATGTCCCAACAAGCATAAAAGAAGGTCTCGTATTAATATAATGAGAGAAGACGGTGGTAGTGAAGTTGAAGGGGTTAACAAGTTGGTCAATGTAGACTATGAGGAAGAGGAGGTGAATTACTTTCATTACTTTCCTCAAGTTTTTCTCATAGTTAATGAAAATATCTGGTAGACTTTGTTTGCAAATATTGAATCTAGTTGTTAGGATTGAATGCTGAGAAAATGTCGCCTATACACTTCAGAAGGTGGAAGGTGTTTGCGGAAGGTGGGCAAGTAGCCAGAAAATTTGTGAGTGATGTTCAAATAAAAATATCCAAGTGGAAAGAAAGGGGATGGTCCAAAGTTGAGTTGAGCTCAATTCAGCTCAAGTCAATGTTAGTTAACATAGTCAACCATAAGTCTTATAAGGAAATATTAAGTCAGAAAAATGTTATTCTTTGGTGAACTTGAAATTTATGAATTTAAGTATCAATGGCTCAGAGAAATTTTATTTTTTGAATCTTTCTAATGCAATTTATATAATAAAATACTGTTTCTAGAATTAGAAGTTCGTCTTTTTGGGCTTTATTGGTCCCAAATAAAATGGGAATATTAAAGTTTGAATGAACCTAAAATTTTTGTTATATATTTCAACATTTTAACATTTCAACAATTGACCAGAAATATATAAATAATTCAAAACACTAATTCACTCATTCATTCTTTAGGGTTTATAGAGATGGGAAGCAAGGAAGACAAAAAATTTGTAAGTAGTTCTAGCATATAGAAATGTGAGAATGTTAATTTTGTTTCACTACCACAATCTCTATATTACATGCCTGGTTTTTATTACCCATCCGGGAATATAAAGACCACTGTCACTATTGATAAAAATGCTCCTATTACTTCCAAAATAACAGTCTAGAGCAAGAGAAAAGAAGAAATGAACAGCACAACATAAAGCACTAATAAATCCACTCTATAAACCTTTCAATGACTTTTATAATCCACTAAACTATTATAAAAAAAAAGTAAGTTTTTTATATATATCTTATTCCTTTTGATATGTTTTGTCTTTGCAAAGAGTACAAGTATATATGATGTGGACAAATCAAGAGTTAAATCTATATATGATTTTGGGATTGAAAGGTAATCTTGCAAAAAGGCATACTCACGTGCTTGTGTGTATTCGCTATTATTATATATGGCCAACTATATAAAATAAGGCTACGTATTAATTATGTGCTAGTTTTTAGCTTCTGAAACCCTATAGCCACTGGTCTGTCATAATAGGTTGTAATTACTGAGACTGATAATTATCATTCAATATAGTGTCATATCATAATAAAACATCATTCCCAAGATTGAAATATAGTATATTAATTAGAGAATTCTTATTGTTGGGAAGTTTAATTTTTCTTATATCTTGCAATGGTTAGGAAGAAGTTTACTTTTGGTCCTGAAAGCCTTTCATATGAATCTTTACCTCCATCTTCAATTTCAACCAATAATCCACCTTCACCTTTATGCAATAATCCTCATTTTCATTTTGAGGGTTATTGTGAGGCTCTTCCATTTGTGACCTCGAGTGCAACTAAACAAGAATTTGTTCCTTATGATATTGTTAAAAGAGTTAGATTGCCTCCATGCTCCAAGAGCAATGTTAATATTTTCTTCAAGATCTTGCTCCAGATATGGCAAGAGATCTTAATGTAAATATATATTATCTTCAGTGTTCTATATGCAACTTTTATTTAAACAAGACAGATAGTTGCATGGGTTTGGTAAATTTTATTGAGCATTGTCGTAAATGCTCAAGAGCGGGTTTGGAAGGTGTGCACACGTGGATGTATAAGAAAATCAAGAAAGAATTAAAAACACACAGCTATTATGATTTCATGGTGAAGAACAATATTCCATTGGTGAACACTGCATCAGTAAGGGCTGAATATGGGATATTTAGGCCACCTTTTAATATAATGTGAAAGTCATGCATAGTTTTTTGAAAAGTTTAATAAAGTGGAGAATCTTATATTTTCGAGAATGATAGTATTCTAGCATAAAGATATTATTATATATACAAGTGGTTTTGGTACTATTATAATTCTAAAGTCCCATTTTTGAGATTGACAATCTAAACTTTCAAGAACCCCTAGATCTTTTCTTAGTATAAATACTGATAAGGGATGCTTTCAACATTGGAATTTCAATTTGTTTACAGTGTAGGAATGGCTAGGGAAAATGTTATTGCTACTCGCACTTGGCCCCCATGCATTTCATATGAGTTTCCACCTCCATCTCCAACTTTTACCAACATTCCACCCTTCCCTCCACATAACAATCTTTGTGAGGCTTTTTCTTTTGTAGCCCCAAGTGTGACTAAACAAGAGATCCCTTTTTCAGATAATGTTCTAGATGTTGTTACTAAAGATGAATTGTTTCATGTGCTTCAAGAATGATGCCAAATGTTTCTTCAAGATCTTGCTCCAGATATGGTTGAAACTTTTGAAAGAATGAACACATATTATCTCTAGTATCCCATCTACTACTTTTATTTAGATAAAACGGAAGGCAATATGGGTCTAGAAACTTTTTTAGAACACTGTCACAACTGCCCAAGAACTAGTGTGGAAGGTGTGCATAAATGGATGTATAAGAAAATCAAGAAAGAATTAAGAACACACAACCATTATCATTTCATGGTGAGGAATAATATTCTGTTAGTAAATACTACATCTATAAGTGCTGAATATGGTATTTTTAAGCCATTCTACTGAAAGTTCTAGCTACTAATAAATCTTACACTATAATATTATCCATCCCCCCCCCCTCTCTCACCTTTTTTTTATTAACAAAATTGTATTATCTATAGATAATAAACTCATAATACTAGTAATTATTAAATTTGACAGATTAACACTGTAACTCTGTCATCTCTGACACTGACACTGTCATTGTCACTATCTGCTGCACTGACACTATCACTGTCACAATCATTATCACATTAACATGTGACATATCTTTCTCATTGCAAGTGGATGCATTCAATTGTCTTTTAATGTATTATTAATAAATAGATTTTTCATACCACTCCTCAATTTACACATTGTATATGATGTGCCATATATACCTAGAAAGACTTCTAGAAAACTAAATATATATTGTATATAAGTTTTTAAAACATTATAAATCACTTCCTAGAAGCAATTGATAGAGAAGGACGAAAACCTCTAAGACGGCGTTTGAAGAACTTATATTCTTCAATCACAAACACCGATTTACTAAAGTCACGTGCTACCTTGACCATCGAACCACTACCTACTATGCAATCAATGACAACACCCCTAGTTGGGCAATAAAGCTCAAGTAGGACATGCATCACCAATGGAGATTAGAACCGATACCCAGACAATGTGTTGTGGATATCGTTGTCTACGAGATTTAGTATGATGTTAGTAAAGCTATCATACCTTGGCAAAACCCTTGCAATGTGCTTGCTATCATGAAACCGTCATTTTCTCTTTTGCAGAACACATGGTAGGTCCACATCATAACCTGAATAATAAAACTTTAGAGATAACCGAAACAGAAGATGATTTCTTAACTTCTCTAGCATGCCTAGGATGCCTTTGGTCTTGACCCCAACACTATCCATGATGCGCCCGAAAGAGAACCTCTTGAAGTTGACTCGAGTTGCATACCTCATAAGGCAGGACATCCAAAGGGGTCATTCGCGAGAATGAAAGCAACTTTACCAGTTGTGTGAAGGAGAATTGCTACCAAAAGGAATGCATCCTTCAAGTGGTCTTTAGTTAGGATTTTCTAGCTTGGGACATCACCATTAGCATCTGAAAGACCATCTGGCATGTCAAAGAGCATAAAGTTTGTGCTCTTGAGTGCTCACTTATGGATCTTTTGACAAAAGTCCTCCCACTTTTTCCGGATAGCTATATTCTTAGCATCCTCCTCAAAAGATGCCATCAATGAATTGTAGGAGCCAATAAAGATCCCAACTTCACCATGGAATGCTACTGGAGAAACATGGTGAATCTAGGGGGAGAATACAAAGATAAAATGGAACTTACTTGGAAGAACATACTTTACTTCATACGGCTGTCATAAAAGCTATTGGATTCTTATACTATCTATTGGCATCTTGACAACCTCGTTGATGCCGAATAAGTGATGCTAAATCATCACCATAGTGGCTACGAACTGCATTCTCGTTGAGATTGGCAAGAAACCAGATCTGCTCAATATCATGTACTAGGCTTTGTTTCTACACTGCAAACTATCCCAACCTACAAAACACAAATTGTTAAATTGATTGAAGGAGAGGTACTCACGTATTAATTTTGTGGCAAGCTATCACAAGCCTTGCCATATCTAGAGATCCTCTCACGTGTACATGTCCAACCGAAACATTGATGTGATAGACAGGATCGTCTCGGAAGCATTCATTGATGCACTTCATCCACGCACACCAACAATGATTCCCGTTGATAATGTAGAACATTTTCCCCACAAATTGTTGAGTCTCAAGATGGCTTATAAGCATGATGTCAAATTCGCGGGACTTCATTTTCCAAATGTCATCCCAATCCCTCTCAATTTCTAGTGACATTGAAAAGGTATTTGTTGTTCCTGGCTTGAAGACCAAAACAAAGAACATACCTATGTTTGTCCTAAGGCCATTCTGTTTGTATAGACTATAGATGTCCATGTTAACGAAGTGAGGTGAAGCAAACCGAACAATGTTTGTCTGAGTGAATCGACATAAGGGGATTTCTCAAATCATGTCTCTTGGGCCTTCCCACTTGAGAGATCCAGAGTCGTGCGAATGGCCTTCTCTTTGGTTCTCAAAAATGTCTCTTGGAAGCGCTTGTTTACAATGTGTTCAAGGAGCTTCACTTCTCTTTCAACTTCAACAACACCTCTAGTAGCACCATTATCAAATCTATCCCCCAACTCGGGCCCAACACCTCTTTCAGGCGCACTTGGGCATTGCTCCGTAATGTAGCAAGTTTTTGCCATATTTTGCGAATATGTTAAGAGTAGTGGCATTTGTGGTTGTGGCAGCAATGGTAGTGATGATAATGATTGCAATGGCACTGGTGGTGGTGATGATGGTGGCGGTGGTGGTGGTAATAGCGATGATGGCGGCGGTGGTGGTAATGGTGGTGATGACGGTAGAGGTGGCAATGGTGGTGAAGATGGTGGCAGTGGTAATGGTGGTGGTGGCATTGATGGCGGTGGTGGGGGTGCATATGGACTAGAGCTATTTGGTTGCGAAGACAGTAGAGTTGTCACTGTAGAAATCTATATCTAAATTTCAAATTGATTGTCATCTTGGATCTTATCTTCCTCATGTTTTGTTCTCTTTGATGCAACATCCTTCTCCTTTTGTAGTTTCCGTTTAAAAAAAAAAAAAAAAATCATTATAAAATAAAACATGCATAAGAAGAGTAGGGACATAAGTGGCCGGTCTGTGCCAAGTGCCCGAGCTGGCCTACACGGAGTGCCCAGGCCGGGCACTTGGCGCGGGGGCTTGGTGCGGGCTCTGGTTTGCCGGCGTACCGGCCCACCCTCAAGCGTCGTGGCCGGCCTGTGCGAAGTGCCTGGCCCGGACACTTGGCGCAGGGGCTTGGCATGAGCGCCGGTTCGCCGGCGTACCAGATAACCCCCGAGCGCCGTGGGTGGCATGTGCCAAGTGCTTGGCCCAGGCACTTGGCGGGGGGAGATGGCATCGTTGCCGGTTCGCTGGTGTACCGGCCCGTGCCCAGCCTGGGCACTTGGCACGGGGGATTTGGCACAGGCGCCAGTTCGCCGGCATACCGGATAGCCTCTGAGCTCCATGGCCGGCCTGTGCGGAGTGCCCGGCCTGGGCACTTGGCGGGGGGGCATAGCGTGGGTGCCAGTTCACCGGCGTACTGGCATGCCCCTGAGAGCCTTGGTTGGCCCGGGCACCTGGCAGCAGTGGCGCTGGGCACGGCAGCGGTAGTGCTGGGCATGGCAGCGGTGGCGCTGGGTGTGGTGGCACTAGGCGTGGTGTGGGAGTGGCGGTGCTTGGCGAGGCGTGGGCACGGTGGCTTTGGGCAGCGGCGGCACTGGGCATGGCGGCACTGGGCATGACAGCGCTGGGTCAGGCGTGGGCATGGCGGCACTGGGCAGCGGCGGTGCTGGGCGTGGCGGCGCTGGGCGTGGTGTGGGAGTGGAGGAGATAAAACTTACTCTTGGTGGCATTCTATTCAACGCCGATGGATCTTATAGTCACTCCCAATCTCCCGCTCTACTTTCTGTAAAACTCTAATGCTAGCAGCTGCCCTAACCCTAACCTAACTTTCATCATAGCCGTTCATCATGGATGCAGTAAATCTTTATTACATTCTGCAAATATGTGCTAGCAATGTACAATTTCTATTCCATCCTAGATTTGATCACATGACAAAGTCCTTTTGAGTTGTAATTTAATAATCGAGGCATGCTTTAATACGACTATGCCATAATGTGGAAATAATGTCATAGACGCATGCATTGAATTGATCATAGTACGAAATTATAAATGAGAATTATGTGTTTCTTGCAAGTCATAGAATCTTGTCAGAAATTATAAGATTATTAAATCGTAAGGTGTTATTTCCAAAGCAATGTATATATATAATTTGCTATAGGTGATAGATGGTAGTACAAAGATGGAATATATTTAAATGAGTTCAGAAGAATATGATGATTTCTGGCTTTAATGAAGTATCAAAAATATGTACAATATTTAATTTGTTTAGCAACAATTGGTTGATGTTAGATCCTAGAATAAAATCATTCCTATCTTTCATATTATGGCACATATTTGAAGTGATATTTCTTTTCGTTCTACCAATAGTTTGTCCATATAATAACTTTGAGGATGTTTTTGAATTCAATGTATACAGACTTTTAATATTGTACAACATAGTCCTTTATACTTTATACAGAATTTATTATAACAACATTATTTGATGTTAGATCCTAGAATAAATTCACCCTTTCTTTTCATATAATGGCATAGCACATGTTTGAAGTGACATTTCTTTATAAAAGTTCAAAGTTCCAAAACCTAAAGGCAATAAAATGAAGAGTTCCTTTTGCATTACCAAGATCACCCACCGCTTTTTTTCTCCCAAAGTCTTATTTTAGAAAGTTTTCTTTGCCAACATTTTGATCTTTCTCTTAGTTCTATTTCATTGGAAGTTATGATTCACAACAATATTGGTGTTGTTGAACGATCAGAATTTCTTCTTTCGGGTATAGGTGAAGGTGGACCACATTGGGATTTGCAACATTCTAAATCGAAGAAGATTCAAGTTTTTGGATCTCCAATCAAAGTGCGAGGTTGCAATCCTACCAAAGTGAATGTGAAGCAAGAGTCGATCGTCATCATTTCTTCCTCTTCTAGTTCTAGTGCAGTGTGAGCCAAGAATTTCCAAACTCCAACTTCACCGATATTCAAAGATGTTTGCAATGTTTTCCAGTTTTCCTGCCTCTCTATCGACGTGCATTCCTTTCTACATAGGCCCATTAGCAAGCTCCCATCTACATACAATGGCAATATCTTCTTTGAACTACCACCCTTGTCAACTCAAAAGGAAAGGGGATGGAGACCAAGCAAGACGTCTACAATTAGTGCAAGATCAAGACCACACATTTCCAGCATTTCGAAGGCACAGTGTCCATGGTTCATTGTGGTAGGTATTTAGATTGTGTGAATAAAACATGCAATTGAGAGTGTGGTGAAAACTCCATATTTTTTTAAGGATCTGCAACCAATTCTCCCATTTGTAACACCATTGGTGTTTGATTCAAGTTTCAGTTTTGCAAGAATGCTCCATTGTGTCGTGCCATCTGCGGGGCTAAGATGTACTATTTTCTTGCATGGGATGGAGAGGCTAGTAGAGCTACAGTACATATTGGCACACACACACACATCCAATGCAGGAAGGGATACAAAGGAGTTCAATCAATTGTTTCAAAGATGTAGTGTAAATAGAGACTATGAGAAACTCATATACAACTCCGAAGCATGTTCAAAAGATAGTGCTCAAGGATTTTATTGCAAGCACTTTACTTGATCCAGACTGCAAGAATACTCAACTGGATGAGGCTAGCTTGCGGGAGTATACGACTGTCCGGCTAGTATCACAAATCCCCAAAGTCACTTCTT
>NW_003314374.1:547894-563113 GCF_000143415.4 Selaginella moellendorffii
ATATATATATATATATATATATATATATATATATATATATATATATATATATATATATATTTTAGGATAAAGTCTTGGATATGTGAATCTTGAGAGGGGAAACTTCAATAAAAAATCAACTCAATCCTTGAACTAAAACAGACTTGTCCCTACGAATTTATCCATGGGAGTTTATTTCTAGATCAAGTCATTAGTGAGCAAGAGCACTTGTTCGTCTTCAAAATGTCTACCATGGGCCCCCACCTCTGGTGTGGATTTTATTTCCCTAATGGATATGTCTGGGTCAAGTGACCTTGTTAATGCATGGGTATATTTTGACCATATGGAGTGGGTGGCAGGTTGGACAACCATGGGAGCTTATGTGTATGATCTGAGATAGTTTTTTTTCTCATTATCTTAAAATGGTTTTAAGCATTGCCCTTTTCATAGGCTATATTGTAACATGACAATTGCAACAGCAGAGTTTAAAATACAAAACCAAATGGCTCAAGAAATCTTTTGGAAGTCCCTCTCCAACATTGTATTGAAGTGGACTGGTAAGCCTACCAACTTTCACAATTTCATAGCAGATGGGGTTAAGGCTAATTGGAATGGTGTTCGGGTAGTCTTTGGGAATGGTTAACCCCTAGAAGGTTGTGAGAGGACTTGTGAGATCCATTGGGCTCAAACCCTAAACCAACATTGCCACCTTATCAAGCCAGATTTCCAATTAGCATTTAAGAAGTTGTGTAAACAATGGCAGACTGCACCTTCTAAAGAAGAGCATGAGGCAAAAGCAAACAAAATCTGAATGTGGTGGCGTGAAGATGGCCATATTGACGTAAGTTGTCTACCACAACTTGAGTCATGGTTGGGAAGTTAAGATGTTCCAATGAGGACATCACTCTTTTCAGGTTGGTTTTTCTTTTTTTCCTCTCTTTTTATTGCTTTTTAATATCATCTTTTATAAGGATCAACCACTTGAGGATCTTGCATACACCCCAACTGTGAATCTCTCAGAGAGTAAGCATTGGATCTAGTGTTCCTCTGAGGCAGGGAAAGGGAAAATGAGTCTATATGAAGCATTTCTATTAGATTTGATATGCACTATAGAGCAGTCTTCAAAAGCCTTGGCATTTGAGGAAGGAAGATACATGGGAATAGGACCTTCGGTTGAAATGTTACATGATCAAATGAAGAAGAAAGTGACTCCACCAGCACAAACAGTGGCAACTGCAGTGGAGGAAGTGGTCCATGGCACATCTATAGAGTTCTCTCCCCGGGCTTCTATTGGTGACATGAAGACTGTCCACTCAAAGTGTCGCTTTTCCTTTGTTGGTGAAGATGTTGGCACGAATCTTGGAGTAAAAAGCTCTCACAGGCCTGATGTTGAGTACCATTCTGCTCCAAGACATTGCCCCCAAACTGAGCCACCTCAAGTGGCTGATGAAAAAAGTGCATCACAACAGTTGAAATTGTTTATCGTAGCGTGGAGCCAAAGTAATAGGCAATCCATCAAGTGCCAATAAAATCAAATGTAAGGTGTGTGGGGATGCTTTCAAGGGGCAAGTGTTGGGCTTGGATCCATGGTGACAAGTCTGCTTCTGTTCCAGCCCATGGTTTCCATGGGGAATGAAAGCAAGCAGGATTTTCAAGATGGTGTTGGCTATATTGCTGCAACACTGATGTCAACCATACAAAGCGGCTTGAAGACACTATAGTGACTAAACCTTATGCAATACCTAAAGAATGGCTGGTTGCAATTATGCAATCCCGGATGAGATTGAAAACCTTGAGAAATTTGGTTTCAATCTTGAAATGAGAGTTAAAGACACGAGTGATAAAACCAGGATTGTTCCTGCGGAGATGCACAGGAGGCTAGCAAAAAAAGGAAAGGCAATTAAATTTATTGGCATCATCTCTAAACAGAAGCAAGGTAAAATAAACTTAGCTCAAACATTTGACTGTGAAATTCTCTCCACGAAGTACATCACTATGCTTGCAAAAGAGTACATAGTCAAAACAAAAGGTGGAGAGTACACAATTGCCATTCAAGACTTTCCTTTTTACACATATCTAGACTTTATGAAGTGCGAGGAACATGGGAAGGCATATGTTCCTTGCAAGCATATATACTACATCTTCATCAATATCTTGCATTAGGATCCTAAAGTGGATATTCATATACACCAAGTAAACTTTACTATTGCCAAGTTGTAGAAAATTTTTAGAGCTAATTAGATTTTCCAACACTATTGATGTTTATTCTCTATCAATAATATAAACTTATTATACCTTATATAATTAATAAAAATATTTTATTATTTCACTTTTCATTTCATATTCTTGCGAGTGTTCTTTTTTGCAATACTACCCATAGTATTTGTGAGTCTCTATTTTTGTCTTTACCATCTCAAAAAATATTTCATGGTAGTCTTTTGAGTGCGTGATGTTGCAATGTGTTGCGAGAGTATATGTACCATTATAGTTGTTTTTTTTTCCTTTAAAATGGTTATATGGCCTTATATAGAATCTTAATTCAAATTTAATAATTTTAAAATTCTGACAAACTTGACATTTACTAGATAGAAAGTATAAAGTACAAATTTAAAGAAGTGACAAGAATACTCTTTTTGCAAATATTTTATTTTATGTTCTAACAAACGTCCCTATCATTGCATGTAGTAAATATTTAAATTATTAGAACAAGAAGTGTCCTTTAGAACATTTCTACTATATAATATATAAAGAGTTATGAAATTATTAGGTTATAATGTTTTACTAAATTACAATTGAAAATTGAGCTCAACTCTTTAGCTCGTGAGCTCAAGTATGGTACACGCTTGAAAGAAAGAGTGGACTTAGTAGTGTTGAAGATACTAGATTTTCAGATGGTGTTTGGTATGGATTTCTTCAACAAATATATTAAAGGGATTTATGGTGCTAGACAAAATCATATCACATTAAGGTTAGAAGGACATCTTAATATGTCAGTTCAGTTGCAAAAGCATTCCTCGAAAGGATTGGGATGCTAAGTTTGTAATTGTGAGAGCCGCTCAAAAAGTAGCTAAGAAGGGATGTTAAACCTTTTGGGTTCAAGTGATGGAAGCTGAGAGTGTTAGTGACTTAGTTCAAATAAATGATAGGGTTGATCCTATACTAAAAAAAATATTAGAGTTGTTAGCGAGGAATCAGGATATTTTTCTGAAGGACTTGCCACTAAGGCTACCTCTTAGCTGTGAGGTTGATCATTGGATTGAGGTCATTTCGGGTTCTAAATCACCTACATAAGCTCTATATTGTTTGAACATCAAGGAAATGGTTGAACTCAAGAAGCAACTCATTAAGCTTCTTGACAAAAGTCATATCTGACCAAGCAAGTTACATATGGAGCATTAGTCCTTTTTATTATGAAAAAGGGTGGAATCATAAGGATGTGTATTGACTATCGGGCACTTAACAAGATCATAGTCAAAAATAGTTATCCTTTGCCTCACATTGATGACTTGTTTAACCAACTCTTAAAGACTAAGTATTTTACATGACTTGATTTGCAGTCTAGATGTCATCAAATATGGGTGGCAGATTAAGATGTATAGAAAATAGCTTTTAAGACTCAATATGAATCTTATGAGTTCCTCGTTATGCCATTTGGGCTATGCAATGCTTCAACAACGTTCAACACTATGATGGATAGAATATTTAGAGATTATTTAAACATATTTGTTGTCCTATATATCAACAATGTTTTAGTCGTTAATGAAACATTGGAGGATCATTTGAAAGACTTGGAACTGGTGTTTTAGAAGTTGCGTAAACACAAATTATATACTAAGGAAAGTAAATGCACTTTTGGACAATTGCGTATGAACTTTCTTGGATATATAGTTGATAGTGGCATAATTGAGGTGGATCCAAAGAAGGTGGAAGGGGTGAAGTCTTAGGAAGTCCTAACCACTATATCAAATGTTCGTTCCTTTCTTGGTTTGGCAAGATACTATTGCAAGTTTGTCCACAATTTTGCAAGAATTACTCTTTTGTTGACCGAGTTAACAAAGAGTAGTATACCATTTCATTGGACACCGGCTTGTCAACATGCTTTTATGTGGTTGAAAGAAATCTTGATTATGGTTCCTATTTTCAAAATCCCAAATCTTGATAAACCCTTTGAAATGCATTGTGATGATGTTGCAACAAGATTGTAACAAAGTGGTTGGTGTTATGCTAAAGTAACATGGTTGTCCTATTGCATTCTATTCCAAGAAATTGGATGAAACTCAACGGAGATAGCCAACACACGAGAAAGAAATGTTTGTTATAGTGTCGGCATTGGAACATTGATGACATTATTTGGGTGGACATACCAAGGTTTATACAGATAGTAACACACTTAGCTATTTTGCTACGTAGCCTAAGCAGGCTTGTTGGCAAGAGAAGCTTGCCAGATTTGATATTGAAATCATATATAAACCTAGTAAAGACAATATTGTTCCGAATTCATTGAGTTATCAAGCTCAGTTCCAAGCAATATTGGCAATTAGTTTAGGCTGGTTGGAGGATGTTTGGGCTTTATATAGAAGTGATCCATTAGCAAAGGCAATCTTGCTCTGTGCGAAGTTGTCAAAGTAGAACCCTAGTAGCGAAGCGGCAAAAGTTACTAGTAATGCCAATGCAAAGCTTCACTTCTTAGTTGAGGATGGGCTTATATTCTATAAGCTAGAAAGATTGTATCTTCCCTCTAAGGAACTGTAGCATCTGTTTCTGCAGGAACATCATGATGTTCCAGCAACAAGACATAGTGGAAAGCAAAGGACTCTTGTTTCATTAAATTGGGATTTATTCTTGTCTTGTATGGAAGATGATATAGCGGACTATATCTATTTTTGCCCTATATTATAGGTCATGAGAATTTGTAATGAGGTGAACCTATGTGAAGTTGTTTGTAGGAGGAAGTTGGTTGAGTCTTGAAAATGGCCATGCTGGTGCTGAAAAGCATTACAACTTCCTAGCCTGCTTCTCAGTTTTGCACTTACATTGCTAGCATAGAGTGTGACACTTGATTTTGTCACTTGTTTGCTGAAGTCTAAGGGTTATGATACTTTGATGGTGGTTGTGGATCGGTTGTTGAAGATTGCATACCTCATTCCAACTATAGAAATAATGAATGCGAAACAAGTAGCAAAACTCTTTTTCCATGAAGTTTTGGGGCATATTATTCCAATTGTTTGGTACTAACTTGAAGTTTAGTATGGCTTATCATCCTCAAACTGATGGGTAAACCGAATGTGTGGATGCTCAAGTTGAGGATTATTTACAGTACTATGTTGCGGTAGACTAACGTGATTGGGTTGAGCATTTGGATACAGTAAAAATCTGTTATAACAACATATTTCACAATGTTATTGGTTGTTCTTCATAGGAGATGTTGCAAGGGAATGCTTGTGGGGTTCCTCAATAGATTGTTATACTTAAACTAATGTTTGAAGTGTTAGTCCTGACCATTAAGACTTATGTGGAGAAACTACACCAAGGTTGGTCTAGAGTTACTAAGGCAATGGGCAAAGCTTAGGATAGGTATTGGTGTGATAAAAATCAACATTGTCAAGATGTATCCTATCAAGTGGGAGATTAGGTGTGGTTATCTTCCCAGAACTTGAATGTTAAGGGATCTTTGTTTTGGAAGCTATTACCAAGATATGTTGGGCCCTATCGGGTTTTGAAATGAATTGGTGATGTATTCTATCGATTGGATTTTCCTGCAGACATATCTAATATTCATAATGTATTTTATGCCAATTTATTAGCTCCTTACAATATGGATGTTGCATATCACGAGGGGATTTGTCCGCTACCTGATGTTGTGGACGGTGAACTTGAATATGAAATTGAAACTATCTTGGATTCTCAATTTTGGAGACGGGCTCGTGCGAAGGAATATCTAGTTAAGTGGAAAAATTACCCAACTTGTGAATCAACTGGGGAATCTCTTAGGAATCTTACACATGCTCGTGAGCTTATTATAGAATATGAGAATCGTAATAAAGAATAATTTTGTAAATCTTGTAATAAATCTTGCAAATCAATAAAGTAATATATTTATATAAATCAAAGTTTCATTTTTCTCATTCGTTAGTACTTGGGTCAATTTTGGCAGGTTGACTTCTCACTTCAGTTCAATCCATAACCATAGGGATAACTATTATAGACTGATCACAAGTCCCCACCTCTTTCTTGATGACTTATTTTTGAAAAGGGGTGTGGTCGTGTAAATAACTTCATCTACTAGTTTATAATAGTTGTTTAAATCTTCTCGACAGAGTTGATTTCTTGCTCAAGGGAAGTTGGGCATTTGGCCCTCTCTCTATGTCTCTACAGGTAGGGATGTATCATTTCTTTGTAAGTTGAGTGGTACTTAGAGTAGCAAGGGTGGTTAACTCTATCTAAGTTTTAATGTCTTTGGATGTAGAGGAAAGATTGTTCCATAACTCATTTAAGTCGGTGTGTTTCCCACATAATGTGCTTTCCATTAACTTTTAAAGTTGTTTCCTTGACGGTTTGCTAGACTCGGGTATGCATTAATAAGGACGTCAATCTTCCTTAAGAGGGGGAGAATGTTATGAATGTGACTTCAGGTATCGAAAAATACTTGTTGGCTAGTCCTTATAGACACTCTTTCCTTATTGCCATAATAGCAAGAGGTCGGTACAGTTGAATCCCTTTGGTAGCCCCTCTTATACTAGTGGAGTTAACTAGGCATTTCAAGTATACTTAGACCAAACGAGCATAAGGATAGAATTCTTACATGCTATTATCTAAACATACTTAGCTTGGTAAGGAGTTCTTGTCTCATTATATCTTGTATTAGCTAAGACAAAAACCCTCACATATTGAGATTAGTCCCTCAATATCACTAAATAATAGCTTATTGTATCTGCCAAACACCCTCGCTATCATACCTTTTATGTTAGTCTCATTTTTGTCCTAAATAGTATTTATGAAAAGTGTCTAGATTTGCTCATTTGGCATATCTACGGAATGTAGAGATTGTCTTGAACACAATAGTGTTCGTCCCATGTCCAAATTCGCAATCTAAAAATATTCCATATTTAGTAAGTTTTGAGTTTGTCCCAGAGATTAACTCTTGGTACTAAAAACGGCTTAAGGGGAAGCCTAAAGCATGTATTCATGGACTGAGATATTAGTTTAACTCCCATCGGGCTATGTCACTCCTTTTTCTATATCCAGCTTAGGTCTAAGCCTAAGTTCCATGCTGCTCTAATCAGTGGGGTACCCTCATCCTCATGTTAAGCCACTAGTATACCAAAATTGTGCCAGACACCATCTGACACTATTTTATATGCAAGTGCTAGATATGGGGAGCTGGTGCTTGTGGGATTCTACTAGACCCTTATTTTGTAGCGCAATAAGTTTAGAGTTCGGCTCCAAATTCAAGTGTGTTATATATAGATATACAAAGGATAAAACTTTGAGAGAAGATATGATAGTGCAGAATTTGTGTAGCTTCTTAAGCTCTTTAATAGCCCTCTAGTATTTATGAGACAAAAAAAAGTTCACGTCATGCCAAAGAAGATTTCAGAAGACCTAGGAAAACTGTGGTTTAAAAGGTCTTTCCCAATTTACAGCCAAAAATAACTAATTTGACCCTAGATAGTGTGGAAATGTCATGGGGCATTAAAAACTTTTAGGACTCTTGTTTAAGGTATTGTATAATGAATTATCTAGGGTAAGATTTTAGTATTACACTTTGGAACTCTTCACTCCCAGCAATTCTCACAACTCTACTCTCACACTTGGAGAGGTAGGCCCCTCTAGGGTTGTTTTACCTAGACTCTTTTGGGTGGGGATTTCCATTGCCTTTTGTTTTCACTAGCACTCATTAACAAAACAGCCTTAAAGGGGTTGCCTTCATGTAAGTGCGAGAGCTTCTAGTTAGTCTTGTGAGGCACTAGGGTGTGATCGATGGTGCTTAGGCCAGACCCATGGCACTGAGACAGAGTGGCACTCATGCAATGACATCCCAAGTCAAATTTCCTTACTTTTGCACATAGGCTAATGATCATGACAACTAACAAGGTAAGCTTTTGATAACTTTAAACTCCAGTTTTAAATTTATTCTTTAGACATCAAGTATTATTAAATCCTATAAGTGTGGAGGAAAACCTATTCTACTAGAAT
This sequence comes from Selaginella moellendorffii, assembly GCF_000143415.4. NCBI lineage: Eukaryota > Viridiplantae > Streptophyta > Lycopodiopsida > Selaginellales > Selaginellaceae > Selaginella > Selaginella moellendorffii. The sequence goes on from NW_003314374.1 coordinate 556,070, forward strand.
TGTCTGGCTAAGAGTCTTTTTGAGAGAGCTTCTTTGAAGTGGCATGGTACCATACTTTTAGAGAGAATTATGTCTTAAATACACTCATCAAATCTGCCATCAAAGAGGGTGTATTTTCCTTATCTCAAAAGACATAAAGACAAGTTTGTATCACTTGATTTTCAAAAGAGTGGGTAATGCATCATATGGAAAATTGAGGATAAGATTTTTAAGGTATCAGAGATTAAGCACTAGTTTGTGTAGCTCCAAAAGGGCTGGAAAGGAAGAAAGAGAGCCATGAACTTAGAGCTCATTGAGAATATAATTATTATCAAGCTTTTAAGTGTTTCATACCCTAACATGAAAACTAACACTTGCTACAAGAAGACAAAATAGTTCAAAAGTAGTAAACCTTTCTTCTGGATATGAAGTATTGGGAGGTGGATGTCAAGGAAGTCCTTGCAACGTCTAGATACTTGCCTACTCCCTCGAACTCTTTATGGTTTTGACATGAGATTTCCTACCTGAAAGTGGTATGTAAGCTTGATTTTATATTCATTAATATAATTTTATGAGGGGGATTTAAGTTGGCCTAGGGTTCATTTCATTATGGTAGCGACAAAGAATGGCACAGGAATATCAGCATTGATGCCCTAGCTTGTGGGACAAATCCTATGCAAGCTTCCATTCTCAGATGTTCTCACCTCTAGATGCATGTGCTGCACATGGAAAGTAGCCGTGGATGAGCCCAGCTTCTGGAGCTCCTACAAGGCAGATAAGTTTATCATCCTAGCTTCCTATACATGTGAATATGTAATATACTTATGAACCAAGAGTCTCTTTTCAAGTTTATTTTATCCAAGGTAGCAAATCCCATGTACCTCTTCATTACCAATCAGGCCAACAACCACAGGTATATAGCTTGGTTTTCCTGGTTTGAATTAGACACAAGACTTCCAGCATAATCATTGATGGTTATCACAGCACCTCTCACCTTTATCATCACCTGAATAAGTATAAGTATACTCATTAGCTTTCTAATGTAACTTTTATTGTTTGTTCTCCATGAAAGAAGTAAGCAGCAAATGAAACAATAGAAACCTCGAAAACACATCCAACATATAAGCGCTTCTAAATTCTAATATTAGTTATTGCTAGCTAGAGATATCTTTTTGCTTTTTACTTCTAAGAGGAAAGGAATATGCTCTATAATTCTTGATCACCCATTATGAAAGAGGAAAACTAACAAGTACTTGATAATAGCTTTTAATATGTTCCAGCTCGAGTAGGTCAAATCCAAGGTAGCTATCACCCTGACATCCCAATAGCTCCCAATGGCTTAACATTTCAATGGCTCCTAATGGCTATCACCCCATACTAGCAACTCCTAGTGATTGTCACCTTAATATCCCAATAGTTCCTAGTAGTTGGCACTTTGACATCTTAAGAGCTCCTAAAAGTTACCATTGTGGTATATATGAACTTTGAGTCAAACTCTAAGCCCATTGCATTGTGAAAAGATAGTTTGTTATGCACTTAATATCTCTTATGAGCATGAACTCCTTATATCTAGCTCCTACATGCAAAACAGTGTCAAACAAAGTTTGGCACAATTTCAATATATTAGTGGCTTAATCCAATCAGCATATCGGTGGTCTAATGCGAAGAAGGTATTCCACTGACTAAAGCAATATAAAACTTAAGCTTAGGCCCAAGTTGGACATAGAACAAAAGAGTGATACAACTTAATAGATGCCAAACTAATGTTTTAAATGGTTGGCTATACTTTCAACCACTATCCCTACTATTTGAACTCCCCCCCCCTCCCCCCCCCCCCCCTGGATGAAGTGTTTATAAATATGTAAATATATAAAAGCCAGTTTAGATGGATATGACTTTGGTCAAAATGGACATTTCTAGCTGTGATTAAATTTGATATAAATTTGCAATATTGTGAAGAGCTGAAAAGTCATTAATTTATTTATTTTTATATATTTCAATTACACACCATCACAAATCCCAAGTACTTCAAAGATTTTCACCCAAATTTACACTTTGGATATTTAAGTTTGGGAAAATATTTATCAAACTACTAAAGCACCCACTTGATATATTATAAAATGATCTTGCCATATTATACCGTTGATCAATGTTAATCAACAAATCATCCATATAAGCATGCATAATGTTAGGCACCAGCTTTGACTACGTGGTCAACGTCAGTCAAAGGGAGGCTCAAGGGTATATTAAGGCATGTTAGGGTAAGGGACTTAACTACCCTAAGGCTCACAGTGGAGCTTTTGAGGTAGCTCGGGGGTGGTTGGGTAGTGAGGAACCTCAAGAGGTGGCATAGCATAGTTTAGGGTGACTAGATTTCTGTCTTTTTGCGCCGGATCATAACATTGGTATCAGAGGGAGGTTGGTTGCGATGGCCGACCAAGTTGAACGCTGGAATCCTATTGTCGATGGTGGTGCCAACGATGGTGCTGACGAAGCTACGGAGATTTGGACCATTCAAGATGTGGTTCATGAGCTGTGAGCCCTTAATCAAAATCAACAAGAGATGCAAGACGAGATGCATGGCATGATGGATAGAGGCGTGTTGAGGCACTCGAGGCTAAACGGGGTAGCACTCCAAGTAAGCCTTCTTTGGTAGATCAATTCAAGATTCCAACTTTTTCCGGTGATGGTGGTGTGGACGAGTGTCTCGCTTGGCTAGCCAATGTGAAGAAGTTCTTGGCTGCTAGAGGAACTCCAAATGCAAAGGCTTTAGTGGCTATTCCGATGGTTTTGCGTGATGCGGGTGGGTATCCAATCACACCCATCCATATCGCCCCCCTCTAGTCGCCCCGAATAACCCTATACGGATGTTGGGGTGGTGGAATTGGCTTGAGGAGTCCTGTGTTGTGGATAAGAAACCACCAGTGTCTACCATGGATGAGTTTGAGGCTGCTTTCCGTTTATGTTTTGCCCCTCATTACGATGTGGAGAATGCTTGTACGGAACTTCGACATTTTCAGCAAGGGAAAATGATGCTCGGGGACTATATTGAGAAGCTTACTCGCTTGATCAGTCGTGTTCCAACAAAGGATCCAGATCAGAACAAGTCCTACTTCATTAATGGCCTACATAGTGAGAGCATGCGGCAACATTTGCGTCATTCTCAACCTACAAAGAGTTTGGAGGAGCTCTTTGATACAGCTCGTCAACTTGACAATGACAAGCACAAGTCTCGCAAGCATTCGTGGAGTCCTTCTGTCGAGAATTGTCGTGATGATCGCCGTGGACACAAGGATGGGAACAAGCATCACAAGTTGAAGTTGGTGGTGACTACTTCAGATGCAAAGGGGTCTAAGAAGTAGAAGTTCTTTGTGAAGAATTATAGACAGGGTTGTCATCATTGCGGCGAACTTGGACACTACAAGGCTGATTGTCCACAGTTGAAGGACAAATAGCAGGACAAGAAGAATGGCCAATCTTCTTCTCACGGTAAGTCAGATACTAAAAAGTTGCAAACTTTGTAGTATGAGGATGAGGAGAACGACCATTCCGGTCAGAGGAAGCGACTTTCGATCGTTGCTCGTCAGCTCAACTGTGTGTGGAACAAGATGGAGCTCAAGGATACGCGTGAATCAGCTTTAATGCTGGAGGGCATGTTCCGTGGCAATCCAGTGCCGATTTTACTAGATAGTGGGAGCAATGACAACTTTGTTTCGGCAAAGTTTGTTGCGGAGCATGGCCTGGTCATATATGGCATTCTTCCATACACAGTGGAAGGTGTAGCTACCTCTACTCAGCATTTCGATGTTTGTGTTGAGGGGCTAGAAGTGTTGGTTGGCAAAACCACACTTGTGGAGACTTTTTATCTCGGGATATCCATTGTGTGGATCTCATTCTTGGGGGCGCGGACCATACTTGAGCTCACGAGTTGAAGAGTTGAGCTCACGAGTTGAGCTCAATTTTCAATTGTAATTTAGTACAAACATTATAAATTTTAAAATTTTAAGGTTATGGCGAACCTAATAATTTAATAACTCTCTATATATTATATAGATAAAAATGTTCTAAAGAACACATTTTGTTCTAATAATTTAAATATTTACTACATGCAATGATAGGGACATTTGTTAGAACATAAAATAAAATGTTTGAAAAAAGAGTATTCTTGTCACTTCTTTAAATTTGTACTCTATGCTTTCTGGCTAGTAAATGTTAGGTTTGTCAGAATTAAAAAATTATTAAATTTGAAATAAGATTCTATGGGAAACCATATAACCGTTTGAAAGGAAAAAAAATAACCGTTGATGTAAGCTTATTGCATATAAAAGAAAGACTTGGTTCTTTGTAGAATACATTCTTGAGGGGTTTGTCGTAGCATACTGTCTAGAATTTATAGATCTTCATTCACACTCTCATTCGAAAAAAGGGAAATACACCCACAAATGTCTATGGGTTCTAGTGTTGGTAATTTTAACTCTCACAATCTTTCTTCCCAGGGCTCAAGGGCTAGGAGATGCAATAACTATCCCATTGCACAACATAACCAAATCACACAAGAGAATGAAAGAGAGGATAGAGAGGATAGTGAGGATAGTGATCATGAGTTGGAAATAAATGCAATGACAGAGGGTGCAACAAATTGGGTGAAAAAGAATGCCCTCTTACTTGTTTTAGAAAAGTGCAATTCTGCCACTTTCAAGAAGTGCCCCATATGTTTTCAAGCGTCTGGTGGAAACAATGGCAATGATCAGTATGATGGTATATATGCTCTTGCGACACACTGCAACATCACGCACCCGAAAGACTACCATGAAATCTTTTTTGAGATGGTAAAGACAGAAATGGAGACACACGAGTACTATGGGCAGTATTGCGAGAAGAACACTCGGAAGCATATAAAATGAAAAGTGAAATGAAAAAGCACATTTGTATTAATTATATAAAGTATAATAAGTTTTATTGATAGAGAATAAACATCGATAGTGTTGGAGAAATCTAATTAGCTCCAAAAGTTTTCTGCAACTCAGCAATAGTAAGGCTTGCTTGGTGTATATGAATATCCACTTTAGGATCCTGGTGCAAGATGTTGATGAAGATGTAGTACATATGCTTGCAAGGAGCATATGCCTTCCCATGTTCCTCGCGCTTCGTAAAGTCTGGACATGTGCAAGAAGGAAAGTCGTGAATGGCAATTGTGTACTCTCCACCTTCTGTTTTGACTATGTACTCCTTTGCAAGCGCAGTGATGTACTTCGTAGAGAGAATCTCACACTCAAGTGTTTGAGCCAAGTTTATTTTACCTTGCTTCTGCTTGGAGACGGTACCAATAAATTTAACTGCTTTACCTTTTCGTGCTGGCCTCCTGTGCATCTCTGTAGGAATAGTCCTGCTCCTGTCACTCATGTCTCCAACTCTCCTCTCAAGATTAAAACCAGATTTCTCAAGGTTTTCAATCTCATCCGAGGTGAGCGCGACCCCATTAACAACTGGCCATTCTTTAGGTACTGCATCAGGTTTAGTCACTATAGTGTCTTCAAGCCGCTTCGTATGGTTGGCGTCGGTGTTGCAACAATATAGCCAGCACCATCTTGAAAATCCTGCTTGCTTTCGTTCCCCATAGAAACATGGGGCTGGAACAGAAGCAGATTTTTCACCACGAATCCAGGCCCAACACTTGCCCCTTGGAAGCATCCCCACACACCTTACATTTGATTTTGCTGGCACACGTCGGATTGCCCATTGCTTCGGCTCCACGTTACGGTAAGCAATTTCAACCTGTTGCGATGCACTCTCTTCATCAGCCACTTGAGGTGGCTCAGTCCGAGAGCGGTGTCTTGGAGCAGAATGGTACTCGACATCAGGCCTGTGGGAGCTTTTTGCTCCAAGGTCCGTACCAACATCTTCCCCAGCAAAGGAAAAACGACGCTTTGAGCGGACAGTCTTCATATCACCAATAGAAGCTCGGGGAGTGTACTCCATAGATGTGCCACGGACCACTTCCTCAACTGCAGTTGCCACTGTTCGGGCGGGTGGAGTTAATTTTCTCTTCATCCTATCATGTAACATCTCAACAGAAGGCCCTGTTCCCATGTATCTTCCTTCCTCGAATGCCAGTGCTTTTGAAGATTGCTCTATAGCACATATCAAATCTGATAGACAGGCTTCGTATAGACTCATCTTCCCTTTCCCTGCCTCAGAGGAACGCCAACTCCAATGCTTACTTTCGGAGAGATTCACAGTTGGGGTGTATGCGAGGTCCTCAAGTGGTTGATCCTAATGGAAAAGGCAATATTAAAAGGTAATAAAAGGAGAAGAAAAAATATAAACCAACCTGAAAAGAGTGATGTCCCCATTGGAACATCCTAACTTCCCACCATCCTAACCATGACTCAAGTTGTGGTAGGCAACTTACGTCTGTATGGCCATCTTCACGCCACCACATTCGGATCTCGTTTGCTTTTGCCTCATGCTCTTCTTCAGAAGGTGCAACTTGCCATTGTTTGCACAACTCCTTAAATATTGATTGAAACTCTGGCTTGATAAGGTGGCAATGCTGGTTTAGGCTTTGAGCCCAATGGAACTCACAAGTCCTCTCACGACCTTCCAATGGTTGACCATTCCCAAAAACTGCTCGGATACCATTCCAGTTTGCACCAACCCCATCTGCCATGAAACCACGAAAGTTTGCAGGCTTACCAGTCCGCTTTAGGACAATATCAGAGAGGGACTTCCAAAATATTTCCTGTGCTGTCTGGTCTTGTACTTTAAACTCTGCTGTCGCAATTGTTAAGTTACAACGTAACCTATGAAAACATAAATATTATAACAATTTCAATATAATGAGAATAAAAATTACCTTGGATCATACACATGAGCTCCCATGGTTGTCCAACCGGATACACGCTCCATATGGTCAAAATGTACCCATGCATTTGCAAGGTCACTGGACCCAAACATGTCCATTCGGGAGACAAGATCTACGCCAGAGGCAGGGCCCATGGTAGACATTTTGAAGACGAAGGGGCGCTCTTGCTCATTCACAACTTGGTCTAGAAACAAACTTCC
>NW_003314374.1:563303-564560 GCF_000143415.4 Selaginella moellendorffii
CGTAGTAAGTCCCACAAGCTAGCCTCATTTAGTTGAGTCTTTTGGCAACCTGGATTGAGTAAGGTATTTGCAATAAAATCCTTGAGGACGGTCTTCTGAATATGCTTCAGAGTTGTAGATGAGTTTCTCATAGTCTCTTCCTGTACAGCATCTTTGAAATGGTTGAGAGAACTCCTTTGTATCCCTTCCTGCATTGGATGCATATGTGTGCCAACATGCACTGCAGCTCTTCCAGCCACTCCATCCCGTGGAAGAAAGTAGTACATCTTGGCCTCGCAGATAGCACGACATAGAGGAGCATTTTTGCAGAATCGACATTTGAATCCAACAGCAATGGTGTCACAGGCTGGAGGATTGACTGCAGACCCTTCGAAAAATATAGAGTTTCTAGAGCGGTCTCGATTGCATGCTTCATCCACACAATCTAAATGCCCGCCACAATGAACTATAGACACTGTGCCTTCAAAATGTTGAAAGTGTGTGGTCTTGATCTTGCACCAATTGTGGACATCCTACTTGGTTTCCATCCCCTTCCGTTTGGAACCTGTGCTGCTGACAAGAGGTGGTAGCTCGAAGAAAATGTTGCCGTTGTAGGAGGATGGAAGCTCACTCACAAGCCTATACAAAAACAAGTGCACGTCGATTGAGAGGCGTGAAAATTGGAAAGCATTGCTAACGGCTTTGAATATTGCTGAAGTTGGAGCTGGAGCTGGTGAATTTGGCGCCGACACTAGCATGACATCTTCACTTGAACTAGAAGAGGACGAGAGGATAACGACTGACTCTTGCTTCACATTCACTTTCGCTGGAGCGCATTTTGGCATTTTGACTGGAGATCCAAACACTCGAATCTCCTTCGACTTGGAATTTTGTAAATCCCATTGTTGTCCACCCTCGCCCACACCAGAAAGAAGAAACTCCGAGTATGCAACTATACCGGTGTCGTTGCGGATCACAGCCTCTAAAGAAATAGAGCCAAGACGAAGATCAAAACGCCGACATAAAAAACTTTCAGAAACAATACTCTGAGAGAATGAAAGAGGTGGGTGATCTCGAAAATGAAGAAGAAACCTCTCCATCCTTCTCAATAGGTTTTGGAGTTCTCTCTCTTTATGCTACTTGTAAAAATCTATAGTGAAACATAATTGAAATTTAAATAGAGTAATAAGAAGACAACGTACAAAATGAATTTAAATTCTATAGCAAATTTAACATGTGTAAGTGTGACAGTATTAATATTACTGTCATCTATTATGA
>NW_003314375.1:0-1242 GCF_000143415.4 Selaginella moellendorffii
TTAACTTACAAATTTTTCTTGTGAGAGTAGGTATAAATCAAGCTTGACTGCTTGAAACTTCCAACAAGGGACTTGAACTTCATATGCCACAGGTTTGCTTTACATTACAAGTTAGATGTTTTAATAGTTTTGCTTTTTATTTTAGAAGAAGCGCCGAGGCCAACCTCAATGGTCTCGATCTCCAGGAAAAGGCAGCCGCCTTGATCGCTGTGGGCTTGGCCGATTGAGTGGAGATTCATCTCAAGTATCCAATGAAGTTTCGGCTAGTCATGCTGGAGGCAACGATGAGTATAACAATGACGTGGATGTTGAGATGAACACTCAAATCGATGTTGGTGTTATTGAGGCTGTTGGTACTGGTGCTCCTGAGGCTGCGGGTACTGATGGTGGGGTACTTGCATCTGATGTTGGCGGTGGTGGGGGTGCTATGCCTTCGGTTGCTGAGGCTGCTCGCGGCCAGGTCAATGAACCAGCTGAGGACGTTATTGGTAGCGTTGTAGGTGGATCTACTACAAAGGCTACTAGGGGCATGGTAGCTGCTCCTACTGCTCCTCAGGCTGGTGGTGCAGGGGGAGTTAATGGTGGTGAGGGATTATGCATGCATGATTCTGACACCATCTTGAATGATCGTGTTCGGGACACAATTATCCAAGCTCAAGAACGGACAGTCAGTAAAGTGTTACAGGAAATGGCGTGGAATGGCCCTCATCGATTTCTAGTTCCTTTGTGCCGATTGGTTCAAAGCCATTGCGTGCGCTCAGCTTACGACCTCAACATGGCTATCTAAAGCTCCTTTGCCGAGGTCGGGTTTGGGAGCACAGCTGGTACCTTCATCGTTTCACCAACTTTCCCTGGAACCGGCCGGACAGAGTCAGTGACTACTGAACTTGAGGAAAAATGGGATCCTATATGGCTGCGAAAGTCTCGTGAGTTTGATGGATTCTTAGGACAACATGTGGAGACAGCAGGGTTCATTGGAAAGCTCTTTTGGGTGATCGATGGAAACCATAGGTGGCTGGCATTTTGGAAGTGCATTCAAGAGAAGTTCCGAGATGACGAAGAACGACACATTAGTGTTCCAGTCACACTTGTCGAACCAATGACTCGGGAGCATACTGTGAAGCTCAACATGGCATGCCATAAGATCAACATGTAAGAATTTATTTTTTGTAAACTTAGCTAATATCGTGTTTTTGCAGGCTAAACCAATTTGCGTTTCAAGCTCATACATTGGTACATGAC
>NW_003314375.1:1368-23487 GCF_000143415.4 Selaginella moellendorffii
TACCAACTGCCACTTGATTTTCTAGTTGCTGTCTGGGCGAAGGTAAATTATTATTGAAGTATGTATCAACTTACATAATGTTTCTTGCAGCCCATAATCAAAGGAGAAAGAGCGTCATTCTTTAAAAATGCCCGAGGGGACGAGCAGCAGAAGGAGATGGAGTGGCATGCGATTGAGCAGCGAATTTTGAATACGAAGAGAACAAAGGTGAAAAAGTTGCTCTCGATTGCAGACATACGACGCGGGCAGGAATGGCTTGATAGCATTGCCGAGATTTGTTCTCGCGTTCGTAAGTTCTTATAAAATTTGTGAAACATTTCATAACTCTTTGTGTGTGTAGGAACTGGTAAAGCACCGGAGGAACTCATTTACAACATCTCTAAGAGTAAAATGTCCTTTGCTGAACAAAGTGTCTGCTTGGAACTTCTCAACACTTGGCTGCGAAATAACGAAAAACGCTGCGAGATAAGGATGGAGAAGGTGATGAAGGAGAAGGCGTACATTTCTCAGAGTATTGCCGCTGGTGAGGAGATGCTACAAGTCTGGGATGAGAAGTTTCTTTCCAGCACCCGCACAGGTATCACTCTCGAAGAATATATTCGTGCTTGTCTTGCGGAGCTAGGGAATGGTTGGCTTCCACGTGGTGGGACGAGTTCAGCTGAGTTCAAGAACCAACCAGGACAACCATTTCTTGCGAGGCGCATGGTTTACAGGTATTTTTTCAATTCTCATTTATATGTTGGTATTTATATTTTTGTTTTACTTTGTAGATATTTAAAATATAGCCCCGGCGCACTGGTATACACAACCGGTGTTTTGCAGAAGCTCCTGACTAGAGGCAAGAAGCTTGGGATGTATGAGCCAGAGTTCTACTGTCCTTGTACACATGAGAGGGAGCTATGCCCATGGTACCTTGAACTCGTGGAGCAGATGCCAACATCGGACTTCGAGCTAGATCTCTACCTTGAATGTCATCCAAGTTCACTTGAAACTCAGCACTTAGCTAGGAAATATTAACCTTGAGTTATATTCTTATTTTCCAGAGGCTCTTTCTGACTATGATAACGACGTTGTTGAAGTTCAACAACTAAACCTAGGAGTCAGCACTCAGGAAACCATTCAGGAGATGCCAAATCCAAATACCGTTGAACCAGAGGAAACTGTACAGGAAATTTCAGCACAAGAGATTCCAGTACCTGCTCCTCACAACCCCCGAAGGGGCCGTCATGAAGCCTTTCATGAGAGTAAGGACTTTGATTTGGAACATTCTTTTATTCATTCTTGACTTCACTTTTGTTTTTATAGATGTTGCAGAGAGCAGCCATCAGTCTTTTCGGCAGACTAAGACATTCTTCCCATCCCTCCCTACGGCTACAGATGACAACCTAGAAGAGCTCTCCTCTGCAGCAATGCATAAACAGGTTAGTAAGCATGAATTTTATCTTCAACTTTTAGTTCTAATAATTGATTTTCAGGTTCGCCCTCTATCCCCAACGGCCAATGTTGGGGAAGTTGCTATTCTCATTGGGGATTACACACAGCTTTTGGATGCTACTAGTCAGGAGCTCTACATGCTTGATCGGTGGATCCATGGTTTGGGTCAGCTCACATCTTATGGGAAGATCGATTTCATCTTTTTTGATCTTCCCGATGGGATGGCACCACCACAGGGGGATACTCCGTCATGGAATGTGTTGCAGGCCCAACACATTTCCCAAGCTTTAAAGGTTGTGAGCAGCTTCATGACATACGAGGGTGTGGTTGTCATGATCCTTCCTCGCTCTCTAATGTGGGAAGGCCTTCTCGCACACTTGGCTGACAACGATGATGGATTTGTTGAGTTTTCATCTGGCTGCCTTCTTTCGAGTATGGCGGTGGACACAAAAGGCACTAGCAGGCAGACGCGAAAGGTGTGTGACTTCTTTATTTATAAATTAACTCTATTCTATTTTTTTTTCCAGATTTATTCCTGGAACTACCATGCTCTATGCCACATTGGGAACCGGCGTAATGCCACACGAGCTGACGAGCGTGTTGCTCTTGCTTTACCAGGATATGACAGCTCTACAGACATCATCCCAAATGTGATTGACTCGGACGTTCTTCACCCAGCGTTCCCTGGTTATCGACATCGTTCGGTCACGGCCATGCAAATCTTGTTGGAGTTATTTTGTCCACCAAAGGGGATTGTGCTTGATGCTACAGCGGGATTTGGATCAATGGTGCAGGCAGCAAAAGAGACAGGCCGAGCGGTTTTTGCACTTGAGAAGGAGGGTGCCTTTGAGGACATTCTTAGGAGATTTTGCAACAGGTGATATTAGTGCTTGAAATAATCTATAATATTTATTCTCAAATGTTTCTATTTTATTAGGTCTACACTTATCACACACAGTGTTTCAGTCCACACGCTTGATCTTGATGATATAGATGATCATATGGACCAAAGTCAATTCCACTTACCTATTTATGCTGAACGTATGGTACAACATTACATACAACACGAGCCTATAGTGAAGGAGCATTCCACTATACCCATTTCTACTTTTCTGGATATGGAAGCAGAAGAAGATTGAATATATTCTGATTTTATTATAAATTATATTGTTTAATATATTATTTTCTTTTTTTGTAGACTAAAAGATTAGTTCATGTCGAACCAATAATCTACATGAGCTTATGGAATACCTTAAACACCTAGATTTTATGTTAAAAATTCTTGGTTCGGGACGAACTAAGGTAGTGCCATTAAACTTTCGCTAGTTAGGGGATTGTATTGACTTCCTTTGACTTTTGTTGACTTTCATTGACTTGAGCTCAGTTCGTGAGCTCAGCTCAAAAACTACCCAGCCCCCATGTAACCCTTTCTCACTGATCATGCCAAAACTTGGTGGTGCCAAGTGTGTGCTAAAAAACCGCAGACTAGAAGCTGGACCAAGATGTGGTCTCGTATCCGTAAGGAATACTTGCCGGATGATCTTGGTTTGAGATTTCGCGCAATGTTGCAATGCTTAAAGCAGCGAGGGGACCTCATGCATTACGTTAATGCGTTTGCTCAGAATCACATTTTGCATGCAAGTGCTGGATACGGGGAGGTGGTGCTTGTGGGATTGTACCAAACCCTTGTTTCATAGGACAACGAGCTTGGAGTTCGACTCCAAATTCAGGTGCGCTACAGCAGCAGAAACTTAAAACTCTAAGACTTACCAAGGACAGCCCATCTTGGACAAACACAATTGAAGCCTTTCTCAACGAGGAGCACGCCCACATTGATAAAAGAATAGGCATGCAAGAGGACCAGATCCAAGAGATTGACACGCCTGAGCAAGTGGTGAAGGCTCAGTCAGGAGCGGGGAAGACTCAAGGTCGTGGAAAGGTGGCAAAAGCACTGCACTCCTCGAACGGGAACAATGATGTTAACAAGAAGAATGCCTCTCATAACATGAACAGGGAAACACTTGACCATGCAGAAGTGCACAAGGTAGTAGCAGCAGAAGAAGGTGAAAGCGACTTGGTCCACATCAACACGAAAGGAAAGGCTATGCAACCCTGTTAAGCTGACCTAGGCTATGCAAAGAGTAGTAGCAGAGAAGGAAGAGGAACTCTGCAAGAAGGCACTGATTGCTGTTTTTAGAACAGGTCGTATGGCTAACAACTGGATCAATACAACATTGGGACAGGGAATCCTCATGAAGAAGATGCTGCCACACGGGAAGGGCTGTTACATAGTCGTCTTTGAGACAAAGGAGGCATGGTCTCAGGCGGAGGCCATGCATGGCCTCATTGACGAGCATTGGGTAGTGTCATTCCACCCATGGATCCCAAGGTTCACGGCAGAGGACCAGGCACATCTCAATGGTGGGAGCTTCTTAGTGAACATCACACTATGGGATGTCCCCATGGAAATGCAGATCACAATGGTGATTCAAGAGCTGGTTGAAGGGAGTACTGGCCAGATAGCGGCCGGCCTCAAAACTATAGAAGCAAAGGGGGTTCTTGGTCCCATCAGTCTCAAATTTTTTGTGTCAGCCCTAGTTGAAATCCTGACAGAGATTGTAGTGCTGGGCTAGCATATCAGGATCCAAACAGAGAACTCAGAACCTAGATGCAACTTTTGTCAATGTGCTGGACACCAAGAGGAGACTTGCTCAGCCAAGCAAAATAGGTTGGCCTCCCAAAAGCTGTTTGAGTTACCAGCAGAGTAGGAGAAGATCTTGAAAGCACGCCCTCTTGACCAAGTTCCCACATTTGCTTCCCAGTTGCCCCACCACTCTTGGGCTCTTCTTCACAGCCCAAACTGTTTGAGGGACTCACCATGGACGTCAAAGGGGATGGCTTCCAGCCGGTCCTCCCTCGAACAATAGGAATGGTAGTCAGGTGGATTCCGTCTAAGCAGGAATTAAGTCCCACAGAGGCGGGAGACTAGCTGATGTGCCATGGAAGCACAGCCTTCCCGGAGGTCATCACTATTGGTGACTACCAGACACACATGGAGAGTGGCATCACTGAGTGGATAGGCTTTACACAAGGCTTCTCATGGACAAAGTATAGGGGGAAGATGACTGTAGTGTGGACCATCTTTACAGAATGGAGGGCGAGACCCCATAACTCCTCACTTTCTTAGAAGTACATAGCTCCATGACAACACTCACAATTGTCACTTGGAACTGTCGGGGACTCACCTGGACCAGCAGTCGACTCAAAAAAAGGGTGTAGCTCAAGTCCCACATCCATGAGATTAGCTTAGAAGGAGGCATTGACATCCTATGTCTACAGGAGCACAAAATGACTAAGGCTCTAGATTTCAACTTTAGTATGAGGGGACGGCTCTAGTGGAACCCGGCCACGCAAGCAATGACCAGATCAGGAGGTGGCATAGTAGTGGTTGTCTCAACCAAATGGTCTACTCAGGTACAAAACCACATTGTCTTGGTTCTGAGAAAGGCTTAGTTGCTCATCCTTCACCTCCACTTTGGATGGGTGGGGATAATTAACATCTATGCGCCATGAAAGAAAGGGAGACATGTAGAATTTTGGCTGAGCATGTTGCAGTCTGCCTAGGGGCAAGCAGATGAATGGCTGGTCCTGGTAGACTTCAACATGGTTGAGGACATCTATGATCGCAGGGGAATGCAAGAAACAATTCAGCCACACGAGTGGGAGCAGTGGAGTCAGCTTGTGGACATATTGGGGATCATGGACCTTCAACATGCTGCATGATTCGCACCTCACGCTCACCCTTTTACAAGGCAGTAGATAATGACCTCCCAGTCAAGACTAGACTGGATTTACGCCTCACCTCACATACGGCAGGATGGGGGAAGCCTCAAAACATGGCTCAATTTCACCTCCTTCTCAGATCATGACCCCCTCCATTGTGTGATCAAGCTTCAAAGGGACAAAGGGACAGCAGTCTATTGATCAATCACAAGAGCAACAATGTGAGACTCAGTGGTGATCGGGTTTATACAGGACACTCTTGCACAAGACAAGATGGGGCTGATCCCAGTGCTCCTGTCTTGCTCCCAGAAGCTCTGGGTGTGCCAGAAGGATCTCAAAGGAGCGGCAATGAAGGATATAAGACTAGCCAGGTAGAAGGTGCCAGCGGCACACAAGATGTTGCTGAACACACAAAATGAGCACAAGTGGCAAGTAGTACTGGATGAATGGGAAGTTGAGCTACATGACCTGGAGTATGCAGTGTGGACCAAAGGCGTTCGGGCCATGGAAGATGGATGGGCCTTAAATGAACACCTTCTCAACAAGGCTTTCTTTAAGGGAATCAGGCTAGTGACCAACTCTCCTCCCATCCTAAGATTGAAGCACAATGACAAAAGGGTCATCGAGGATCAACCAGGAAT
This sequence comes from Selaginella moellendorffii, assembly GCF_000143415.4. Taxonomy (NCBI): domain Eukaryota; kingdom Viridiplantae; phylum Streptophyta; class Lycopodiopsida; order Selaginellales; family Selaginellaceae; genus Selaginella; species Selaginella moellendorffii. The sequence goes on from NW_003314375.1 coordinate 7,227, forward strand.
GCAATAGCTCACCCAAGAGTTCTACCAAGCGCTATACATAGCCCAAGAGTGGACTCTAGAAAGGGAAAATGCAGCAATGGAAGTGCTTGCGTCCCTTCCCCGACGTGTCCCCCACGAGTGGTACGACTCACTAAGGACAGACTTCACACTAGTGGAGCTTCAGGAAGCACTCAAGAAGCTTAGCAACAACAAGCAGCTAGGTATCAATGGCCTCTTGCCCATTTTCTTTGAGGAGCACTAGGAGACTATAGGCCCGTTGCTACTACAAGCATGGTGAGATGCTCAACATGATGGGCCTTGCGAGATCCTCGAGGGCCAAATTGCACTTATCCCAAAGAGGGGGGACTTGCAGAAATTGAGGAATTGGAGGCCGATCACTATGCTCAACACGTCCTACAAAGTCTATGCCAAACCAATGACCCTTAAGCTCCAAGCTGTTATGTTGTTGATCATTCAGGAGTAGCACAACTTGCAGCGTGGCTATTGGACTTTGAGAAGGCCTACGATCATGTGGACTAGAGGTTTCTGGAGGAGTGTATGCATATGATCAGCATCCTAAGAGAGATGGTCATTAGGATCTCGTTATTGTATAGAGGAGCTACAAGCAGAGCCACAATCAACAGCGAGACAGGACCGAGTTTTCAATTGGGACGCTCGGTACGCCAAAGGTGTCCACTCGCACCCTATCTTTTTCTGATTGTGGCTGAGGCCCTGGGCACATTTCTAGCAGAAGGCAGGCACATCAAAGGACTCACCTTGCCGGTTGCAAGACAGCAACTTCCAGGAACCGCAAGGGTGACTCGGGAACTCTTGGATGGAGTATTCACAGATTACACAACCTTGCTCCTACTCATGACCAAGGAGAACCTGGACACAACTAAGAAGGTGTTGGAGACTTTTAACCTTGTAGCTGGTGCAGCAATTAATTGGAACAAATCAGTGGGCATAAACTGTGGCCAGGCATTGAATCTTGGGGTTAGGACATCGGCTTCCAATGGCTCAAACTAGGAGAGGACACAAGATACTTGGGGATCCAGGTTGGTACTCAGTTCAGTGCAGCACTCTAGGATGAGACCTTGCTCCAAAGGATACAAACGTCAATCCAGCAGTGGTGTAGCACATGTGATCATGGGATGAGATTTGAATATACTGTCACCGTGGATCCTTGGAACCTTGGGGGATAAATGGGGATAAAATAGCCACTAAGGGCTCTCTCATCAAGCAATTGCCCCTTTTCCAGTTGGCTTAAGGGGAGAGAGATAAGGTGCGCTACAAGTGGGCTCCTCGGAAACTCGGTTTGCTAGTGAGAGTGGTTGTAGCTAGGAGCATCATCCTGCCCAGCATTTGGTACCACCTTTCAATCTGCCCTATCCTCGAACATACTCTCAGAAAGGTATGCACAATGGTTCGTAAGTATGTGTGGTAGGGTGCACTTGTCACGGGTAGGATCATGGCCAAGGTCGTATGGCAATCAATAGCACGTCAATGAGTCCTAGGAGGACTTGGAGTGATTGATCCAAGCAACATGGTGAAAGTGCTATGGTACAAAATCCTCTTTATGGGCCTTCAACTAGGTAACCAACCTTGGAGACTCATGTTTTGACAAAGCTTATTGGCAATTCGGCCAAGGAATAACACTACTAGACCGTGGGAGGAGGATCCATGTTGGCTTTTTGTTGAAGGGCTGAAGCAAGTAGTCAAGGGCGGCACACTGGTTCAAGGGTTTCTTAGGCTATGGAGCGAGTTTCCAGTCAATAAGGAAATGCCAAGGTGAGCAGAGGACTAGCTGAACCAACCCCTATTCTTTAATTACCTCTTCAAGGTGGACGACAGGACGCTAAACAAGGAAGACCACTACACAATCTGGAGAAAGTTGCATGGCGAAGGCTTTCGAACTCTCAAGCAACTGGTGGGAGTTCTTGACAAGGATAGGAGGAAGACTATGAGGTGAATGCAGGTCTTTAACCCAGGATGGTGGAGGAAAGTCCATCTCAATCTTCTTCACATCATCAGAGTGGTGAATGAGGCGAAGAAGGGGCAACTCTAGCCTAAGCGTTGTCTCAAACCTGGAGACTTTGTGGCTCTGCAACAAGACATGGAGCCAGACAGGGAACGAGTCAGCTTGGGGGCCTAGACACAGGCGTTTACGGCCCTGACACCAGCTTGGGAGGATGGCAATGTGGAGGTGTGGTTCATTGTGTCTCCCAAACAGAATATCGGGCGTCCTTTTTGGGTTATGAGAGGCAACATGCTGCTGCCAGTAGGAGATGAACAGGCCATGTTGATGGTGACGGATGACGAAGTCAAGGACAGGATTCAAGTAGTACGACAGGCTTCGAGGCAGTTAGTGGTGGTTCAATCTATGGGCACACTAGAGGGGGATGGCATTCTCAGATGGTGGCGATAGCAACTCATCGAGGATCTGGATTGAGACCCAATAGCATGGAAACGAGGAGCAAAGAGCTTCTTCTTGTTTGAAACCAAGGAAGCATGGGATGGTCTCTTGACCAGTAGGAGGAGGCCTGAGGGGAGATCCCCAAGCTCTGGAAGAAATGGATTGAGCAAGGAGTTGAAGCAAATCAAGCGGTGGACAACATGCTGGTTTCTAAAAGCTATCGGTACAGGAGAAAGTCAAGTCCACCTCTTGGTTGGTGGCAAACAACAGGCTGTCAGTAGGACAGTGGTTTCGGGAGGAAGCATGCCGATGATGCAAAGAGTGTGGCAAGCTAGAGATAGTACGCCATGCACTTTGAGAATGCAATATAGCAAGAGAGGTATGGTGACAGATCTTTAAGGTGATGCAGAAATTAGGAGACATTCCAGAGTTCGAGGCTATGCAACAATTATATCAAAGAAATAGCCATTTTCACAAACTTATGTTGGAAACGTTAATAATAATTAGCCATACCAAGAAAATTGTGTAACTTGACTATTGAAGTTGGTATAGGCCAATTTTCCATCACAACCACCTTCCTTAGATTTGTCTTGCACTTTTAAATGTTATAACATCCACTTCCAACTTTGCAAATTCACATTTGCTCTTCTTTGTGTAAAGTTTGCTATCATATAGTAACAAAATGACTTTATGCAAATACACCTTATACTCCTTATGCAAGCATACTTGTCTAAGAAAATCTCTATAACTCTAAATTCAAATGCTTACACGAATATGTTAATGCCAATATCAACATGCAAAATAGAACCAAACAGAGTTTTGTGTTACCATGTTAGCTAGTGGAGTACCCATATCTTTATATTAGGCCACTGGTAATATGAAAATATGGAATTTAAGTTTAAACCCAAATTGAATGCAAAATAAAAATAGATATATAAGCAAGAACTAAACTATCCCTCAAATTGGCCAACCATGCCCAACTTACCTATCATCCTTACTATATATTTAAGAACCCCACCCCCCCCACCCCGAACACAGTAAAATATCTTTTAGTGAATATTGAGGGATTAAACTCAATATTACAGGGGTTCCTAACATTAGGAAGTGTAAGCTAAAGAATGAGTTTCTCTAACCAAATCAAATATATTTGACTAATAACATTTAGGAATTCCATCTTTATGCCCTTTTAGTTAATTTCACATATAAAAACCAGTGTTTTAACTAGTTTGGGTGGAGACTGACAAAAGGGTTTAATAAGACTAACCTTTTGCCATTGTGACAAGTAACTTTTGATATTTACAATTATATTCATGACACTTTCCCCCCTTTAAGGAAAATTAACATCCTTGTCAATGTAGACTTTAGTTTAGACTATTGCTATGAAAACAACCCAAAAACAATTCACGATGTTCACACTTTGTGAGAAATGCATCAACTTAAATGAGTTAAGGGGTAACTTCTTTGTCTAACGCAATTCAAACGCCTTCTGATTGTCACTAATAAAGAAATAATCAATGGAGTTAACCACCCTTGTTGTTCTAGGTGTCATCCTATTTACAAAAGATGATATGCCCTTATCCATAAGTGATATAGAGAGAAAACCTAGAGGCTAATATTGTTGAAGTGGATAGGAGGTATAGCGCCAAGAAGCCTAATAAAATAAGTTTGAGATGATGACAAAACTTCAAATAGTTTTCACAAGAAAAACAAATATAGATTTTATAGTATAATACTAGTTTAGCTTATTTCACATGTTTACCAAGTTTTATTTATAACCTTCAATAAATTATACAGATTAACCATTCTTATAGGCCAAATATTGGTGTTTAAAATTTTTTTTTTACTTAAGCAAACCTAGAATATGATTGGATATTTTAGGATATTCTACTGTTATTATTTATTTAGACTAATCTTGTATAAGATTTCCTAAACACTTCTTAGAACAAGAAAATAGTCAGTAATATATAGATTCTATTTGGCCCCAGCCAGAAATTAAACCATACACAAATGCTATATATGGTTGATACACAATAAAATTAATCTGAATGATCAACAAAAGCATATTGCTGCTGATTTAATGTTATTTTTTAAGAATTAATAAATAATAACATTTATTAATAATTATAAACATGTTTATAATTTATAAATCAAGATTAATCTTATTGCATACCAAATATTAAATGTGTTTAGGAAGATTTAAACATGTTTATAAACTAGATCAAACAACAACCATTAGATGTTAGAATATTATAGAATATCTAAGTACAGAAAATTATAAAAATAATTAGAATTTATTTTTTAAAAATGATTAATTTAAATCTATATTATGGAATATACTAGAATACCTTAAGCAAAAAGCTCAGCATATTCACTCTTAAGGACCACAGAAACGTTTGCTCTTGCTTCAAAAAAGGAAGGGTAAGGAATTAAAAAGACATGAACTTTTTAGACTTACTCCTGAAGATGCTTGCTTGTTTCTCCGTCAACAAAGCATAGATGGATTTCTCGTGGCAACCCAAGTAGACAGGACGCACTGGGCCAGGAAGCATATTGAGCAATTCCACATAGGGCGTGATATTCTCAGGCTCTGGAATCAAGAACAATTTGAGATGATGATCTGGATGTATTTTGAGCGCATTTACTAGGAGAAGCGCCACAAGCAAGAGAAATATAGACTTCCACATAGTGCTGTTAGGTTTGGAAAACGCGTGCCCTAATAGGATTAAATCGGCCCGGCCCACCCATCTATTTATAATAGCTTATTCTCCTTGTAAGAAGCTGTTTATTAGCGCGAGAACCAGGGTCAACAAAAGATTAAGGAAATAATTCTTCTCAACATGCTCCATGTCACTTGCTCGGTGCAGGGCGGTGATGTCAGTGATCCAACATATCTCAAGAATCGCTTGCCTCCAACATTAAGCAGCGAGGGATCCACCACTTGAACATCTTGCTCGCCACTCAGCTCAAGTAGAAAATGGCAACCTTACCAAAAAGACGAAAAAACCTCTCACAAATCACGAAGAAAACCCAGATCTCTGTTTACCTGATCGATAAAAGGGTCGTACTCAGATCCAATCGTGTACATGATGGCGACGGACAAGATGCCCACGAGATGCTTCTCATTCACAGTGTCGCTGTGAACATGGATGTGATACTCGCTACAAGGATGATATGGATTCAGGAGATACATACTGCTATGTCGTGGTCGAGATTGGTGAGAGGCATTCGTTGGTATCTCGTCTGGAGCAGCTTCAAAGAGCACACTGGTTGGAGCCTCTCGGATTGAATGTCCACCGGAGATTGCATTCTGCCGCTGCTGCAAACCCTCCATTCTTGTCTCAAGTTTCCCCATTTTGCCTGGCCTCGAGTCCCATTCGAGTAGTCATACTCCTCGGCTAGAAGAAAAGAAAACAATATATGATCGATCAATTTCGTTTGAAAACTATATACCTGCTTGTGTGATGATCATGGCTTGTGCAGAAACTAACAGCAATAGTATGAGATTCTCTCCATCTCTCCTAAACCCCATTAACACTTTAGTCAGCCGTGATCCGTGGAACGCGAAAAAAACCTTTTGAGTTACAGTTGGAATCCACATTCACATCCGATGTGAATGTGGCACGGCCTTTGGCACGCGGGGTCCCCAAAATAAATAAAGGCATCAGCATCAGCATCTTGTGGGTTTTCTTCCTGGGCGTTGGGTGCTGGGCGCCTCTCAGGTACGTTTTTCTCCCCTCATGGCGAGGATTTGGGCGCTCTAAAAAGAAATGCGAGCTGCACGGGTGTTCATACAGTGTCTCCTTTCTTCTCTTCTAGCCTGCTGAGAATGGTGAGATGCATGCTGCCCCAGACGGGATCAACCAGCATGGTCGATGATGACAAGAGATAAAGTTTATTTCCTGTTTGTAGATCATTCGTTTTTTCCTAAAACTGTCTAGAGTAGGGTATTTCCCAATTGCGTGTGTGGAAGCACCTGGTTTGTGTAGGCTTTTCAATTTAGAGAAGCAGGTCTAATGGAGGATGAAGAATATAGTGTTGCTTATCATGGCATTGATGTTTCTGATGAGTCAAGTGTTGAGAGTGAGACTGTTGAGGATACAGATGTTTTTTGAGGTAAGTTAAATTATCCATTATCATACTAAATCTATTGTATACTAAAATTGTCATTTACACAGGATTTGAAAATTTCCTCCGGTCGTGATGCTTTAGTAGAAGTCTAACTAATTTTGCCACTTAAAATTCTCTAAACCAAAACTACTAATTACTTTGCAACTTACTTTGGAATTTCAAAGCTAACATTATAGAAGTACATTAGGCTTATTGATCCTAATTGAAGGGATGTATATAATAAGATGCCGCTAGGAAAGTATTAAATCTTGTTTAGGCTAATGTTTTTATGAATCATGTTTGCACAAACTAGGGGCTTATTAACCCCACTCCAACTTTAGAACCACAAAATATTGTTTTAGTGGACATTAAATATGGCAAACATTAACTATATACGATTTAGCTAGACTTCAACAGAGACATATGACTAGAATTTGCCAACAAGTAGATTCAAATGATATGCTTTATGCACTATGCTAAATGGATTGTAAGTTTAATTTTATATTCTACAAACTAGCACTAGTCACAAAAGTACTAGACAACATCAATATATCCACATAAGTATTTTCCTTAAATTGCATTATCTAAAGTTTACTAAGAATGCATATAAGTTCTTGTTCAACTAGAAGTAATGTGTAAGCAACTAAAAAAAATGACTCATAAAGGTTCAAATATAAAAAGAAAGGGCTTATGAATAAGAGTGCACTCTTTTTTCCAATCAGTTAAAGGTTTTGGGATATTTGGGATTAAACCTTTTTGGGTTTGATAGTACTGAGTTCAATGACTTCCCAAGAAGTCTAAATTCAGGAAATTACACAATGATTTGACATAAGTGACAAATACAACAATGCTACTACACTTGCAAGTAAAGAGGATGTATAATTTGGGTTATTTCACACATAAGAGCTCAAAGCTATATTAGATGCAACTACAAAGATGGAGTTGATAACCACAAATGACCTAGACTTTAGTTTAGTGATTTTGCTATTGGCATTGGAAGCAATAGAGACAAATATATAATTTCAACAATTGCTAGCTATGCCAAATTTGTCTAGATGGGTAGTGTGGCTTTTTTACGTCGCATGCTAAATGACCATGCCATAGCACATTGATGGGAGTGGCAACTAGTCCTAGCTACTGCAGGGGTCCTCAAGGTTGACTTTGAGTGACTCTTTTGTAATGGTAGCATTTAGGATGTTCTCACTAGGGAGAGAGGACATGTTGGAAGAGACTGCATCTTGGTACTAGGAAAAAAGATGAATTAGAATGATTACATTGTTACACTTTCTTATATTGAATATATTTATCTGGCACCTATGGAGGAACAAGGATGCAATTTGAAGTTTAAAGGACTTGTTTGAGAGAACAAACACACTCTACATGTGTTTCTTGGGTTTCCTCATTGGCAATATGATGCTTTGACTGTATAGAGAGGCATAAAGACAGTTGCACAACTCAAAGTTAATGGTAAGGATTTGCATCAAAATTTAGCTTTAACACTAATATTGTTTCAAATTGCCCTAAGATGTGAGTTCACATGTTTCTAGTTTCAATTTTGACTGCATCCAAGGACACCAGAACTTAACATTATGTACACAGTAGAACTTGGCAATGGTTTTGTTTTGAAGGACCAAGTTGTGGATGCCGAAGGCCCAATACAAAATGTATTGTGTGAAGCTTTTTATCAAGTTCCAAGCAATGTAAGTTCAACTTCATACATCCATAGTTTTCATACCTCATATTTTGCACTTACATTATACTTGATTTGAATGTTTGTAATGGGAGAAGGTGGTGCCCTCATAGAAGAATGCATGTCTATGATAGTGTGGCAAGTATTGTTTGACAAGCCAAAGTAGGTAGCAGACATGCTAAAGGCAGATTTTGCTCACTCCATGACAAAGGGGGCATTACAAATACCCCACCAGAGAAGGATCCTACTTGGCACATTGGCCAGCCTAACACGGATGTGCTTCTTCAAGTTTTCTAGGTACACATGATCATCTAGCTAGAACAATTCATTGAGTGCCTATAATTTAGCAACAATATAGATGAGAACTCACGCACTTGATCATCTAGATTGTCATGGGTATGGATATGGTTGGTAGTGATAATCCTCCTAACTTGAAAATTGCCTCTTCTTTAGAAATGAATAGTAAGTGGCTCTCAAAATTACACCACAATCCATATGACTCCTTGAATTCAGACTGAGTGAGCCAATATGGATTTAATGTAATACAATGAACAGCTAGCTTGACTAGCATCTCACAATCTAGACTTGCTTGAGGGAGATATTGTTCTTGTCAAGCTACTGTAGCAAGGAGACTTGCTATATCAATTGCTTTCTAACCTAGTCTTATATGGTAGAAATGGTGAATGTGAATTTAAACTCTTATAAAGTAAGAAATTCCAAACTGTCTAGAGTCCAAGTTCATCATGAGAATATTTTATATATTTTAGCAGACATTTGATTTTTCACTCGTTTCCTTTAGTAGACAAAGATACGTTCATCATGGCTTCTAATAAATCTTCTAAAATGGAATTACTTTAACTACTTTAGAAACAAGAGCCACAATCTTCTAAACTGTGAGGTTGATCCAGATACTCTTTAGTAATCACATAACCTCTTTGCATCTTTATCTTTCATTTCCCCTTTTATTTGGGCTTGGTGTTGGATGTTGGCTTAGACTGTTGGCCATAATCACGTGGATGAGATTTAACCCAATCAGCTAGAACCACGGGCCTAGAGCCTTTTTGTAGCTAAATCTCGACTTCATACAGTGAGTAAAATCCCCTCTAAAGCACTGTGTAATTTGAAAAACCTTGACCTACTCCATGGAATAAGAAGGAGGATTGATGGAGCCATATGAGATGTGAAGTATAAAAAAAAATTATTGCTTACCAAGGGATGAACAATATTCCCATGTCTTCCTGCCACAAGAAATAGCATATATTGGATAGTTCTGGCCCATCCTTGCTCACCTAAAGCCTTGGATTTTTAATTTTTCACTACAATGGTTAGTTTAAATTTGTTTTTTTGACAAACTCTGAAAGTTTAGTGTATCTTTGAAACTAATTTTAGCATTCAAGTTAATTTTTCTGCCATATAACACTACCTTTTAGTTTACCACTGATTTCACATGAGACAATCCTTACACTTCTAGCTTTAGTAATACACAGAATTGCTAGTAATACAAGATGGTTGAGCCAAATTGTAGAACCTATTGGCATTTATTATAAGTTGTGGTACTTTATGTTTCAACAATTGTTGAAAATCTTTACCCCATAGTTGGTTGAACTTGCATTGCAATACTGCAGAATTAGTTATAGATTAGCACATTATAAGAAGAATTTACTTGCCTGGCATTATGCCAATTTTCTCTTCTAGTCTTCTGCTTTGTTGTGACATTGTAAGCTTCACAAATGAGAAAGTGGGTAATTTGGGTAAAAAGTCATAGATTATATAGATATTCGATGGTATGCAAGAGATGGAAAGTGTTGGTTGTCTTCCAGAACAAATGTTTTTGAGTGAAAAATCATTACACAGCTCATACAACGGAACAACATCAGTGACAAGAGCCGCCACAAGCATCACCAGGATGATTTTCAGCATTACCTCCATCTACAGCAGAGTTAGAAGAGGAGAGATTTCACTCATAATTGATTGAAAACACTTGTCCAGCCACTGGAAACACCTCCCTGGAAAACCTCCTTGGACTGCCACGAGTTATCTGTGGAGCAGCTTGAGGCCTGGCCTTCATGATGACTGAAGCTTGAGGATGATGCTCTTGAGGTCTCGGCAATCACCATCACACTGTGGATTCTAAGGACCCTCTCTAGGACATGGAGCTGATACAGGAAGGATGGATTGTTGAGTGCTTGATCGTGCACTGTCAGGCTTAGCTTGTCACATCACAATCCACAAGCTGCCACAATGCTTGCAATACCTGGCCCTCTGCATCAACAATTCAAGTATTGGTATGGTTCTTGGACTTCTGTGAGTTCTCCTCCCAATCTGAGCTGGTCTGATCACTTTTGCATGATGCTCTTGAGCTTGCCCACCCCAAGCCATTGAGCCATGCGTGACCCATCATTCAGAAGTTGTGTGTCATGGATTAGTCATTGATGCTCATGTGAATAGGCATCAGAAGATTATCCAATAAACATTTGCCACGTGGACGTAAAATTTACGCATGCAATGCTACATTTTTTACAAATTGCACGCCATACCTGCTCCAATCTCTTTATTTTAATGCAGTTTCTTCAACACAAGGCACGTTCCAAATGTAACTTCTTCAATGCAGAGAGGGAAGACACCCGAAACCTCACGGTGCTTGGTTCCGCCATTTCCAAAGAGAACCACCATCTCCAAACAATCAAGCTCAGAGTGTCAAAGTCCTTGCCATTTTCATGCAACTCGCCATTCTCGATAAGAGGAGAAACACTGGAAGAACCTCCAGGCCTCGCCACGCCCAAATCCTTCATTCCATCTCTCAACAGATGCCAGGAAAAACGCCCAAGAGCCTGCGTCATAATCCCTTCCTTCGCCGTGCTCTCCAGTCTTGCTGTCCTCGACATGCTGAGAAGAGGAGAAACACTGTGGAAGAACGCCCGTGTCTTAAATCCTGGAACACCCAGTTTCAAACTTTAGGGACCTCAATCCTAAGTCAACAAATCACATATGTATGGAGTAATAACGGGAACATGCCATGGCCATCTGATGGGCATAAAATTGTACAACACTTGGATAGTCTTGTGCATTCGGTTTATCAGACACGCATATCATCATCCACGCACGGTTTACAAATTATGTTCTAGATAATGGCCCAAGAACTCTCTGGTCCTTAGGTCTGCCAGTGGCTCTTAATCTTTCCCATCATGAGAAGTGTACTCCAGCAAAGCTCTTGGTCTCAAAGGTCCCAGTCCATCACCTCTCCACAAGCGTGAGCCATGGTACCCTCCGCTCCTGAATGTTAGTGGTGTTGCCCGGTAAATTTAAACCTACTTTGATTCTTTGCCGGCTTCGATAAAATGCCACGAAGGCATCTCAGACTTGCATTGCCAAAATCATCAAAGACGCGTTTCATCCTCGCCTGAGCTGAGCACATTGGCAAATAAGGCCGGTCAAATTTGTGAAAAAAGATTTGTTAACTGGTACGTGCATTCAAGACAAAAGCAAAGTGCCGGATGTACCAGAAGAACTTCTGAGGATTTCAGTAACTTACGAAGATACTTTATACTGGAGTCACGTTCTCACTGTGAAGTAGAGCTTCCCATCATTTCCATGGTAGCCATAGCTATTTGGCTCTCATCTGGCGTGGACGAGCTTGGCTGGGGCTTGCAAGCTCCACCAGATTCTGGATTGCTGCACTGAATGTCACAGCACTTAAATGGCCTTTTGTTCTTCATCCAGAACGATGTCAACGGTCTCGCTTAAGGCACTTGGATTGGCATCTTGTCCCATAAAGCGTGTAACGGTTGGCCGCTGTGCAGAAACGTAGTTCCGATCCTGTTCAAAAGCTAGTAGAGCCTCATGCTAATCCACGGTGGAAGTGCTTGTGGTGGTGGTGCTGGTTAGGGTGCTGTCTTGATGGGGAGAAGGTGTAGTTTGTTCCAGGTGTCTGCCAAACTCTTGGCCTTTCATTGTGGCTCTCAAGCCTTGGAGCAAAGCCAGATGTAAGAGAGCTCAACTCAGCCAGGGAGCTTTGATCCACAGTCAGGCTGTGAAGCATGGATGTATCAACCAAAAAGGACTCCGACCCTGAACCCAAGGCTGCATCGGAGCCATAGATTTGATCATGCACAGCATATGCTGGTAATTAAAACCACCAGCCTTTTAAAGGGGTGAATCTGAGTTGTGGATCCCCATCTCCATTCATATCAATATACAGCACTCATTCACTCATCTTTCCCTCTCAGCCCCCGGAGATCGGGCCCTTTCCCCCTTTTTTTTCTCACTAGCAGTAGATATCCAATGAAGAGGAGTATCCACACCTATTCATTTGGCAACCACGGCCTCTGAATTCCCCTTCAGATAGCAAGAAATATCAAGAAATCTACCCAATGCGCCAAGATTCGACAAGCAAATGCCACCACCAACATGGATCAACAGCGTCCAAGCAGTCGCTGCCCAACGCAGCAGAGGAAGACACTTCCCAAAGGAGATCTTTGAAGAATCTGAAAGCTCTCTCTCAAGATCTCCGAGTTCAATCATTGATGAAGAACTCCAACAACTCCGACACGACATGATTCGACCAACAACCGAGTTTCTGCACCAACAACCATCTTCGACAAGAAACTCCAGTCGACCAGCACCTCCATCAGCGGATGCCCTTGGCAACTTCATTAGCCAACTCTGACTCCTAGCACAAGAACATACACTCCAAGCTTGAGAACTCAACCAGTGCGCTCAACACGAACCGACACCACTGCCGAAATGCACCCCTCTTTTGAGCAATCGTCAACCTGGCAATCCCAGAGCTCCGACACGATTCCAGTTCCCACACCCACTCCCAATACTGAAGCACATCCTCCGGACCTGCACCAATGACGAACCCATCACTCTGTTACCCGATGTTGGAGAACTCATCGAGGGACAACTCGACAATGCACCACCAATTTTTTGGCAACCCCTCCAACAGAGTTTGCAGCTCAGCACCAAAACGACAGTCCGAACTCGGTTCGAAGTCAACACGTTTGCCGCAACAACTCTTGCCAATCATGCCATTGCCCGATCTGGACTCGAACAACTCAACAACATTATCGAAGAAATCATTCCAGACAAACCCAAGTATCCCAAACTGTTCATCAAACTCCATCTCGGCACTGGCAAGTGGACAACCAGTCTGCATACTATGCCAGCCAACTCAATCCAACACAACTCAACTAAACACAACCCTACTCAGCTCAACCTGACCTGACACAACCCAACCCAACATGCACCACCGTTGACATTTGCACCAAAAAGAAAGAACAAGCTCAAGAAACAAGTCGACCAGATCCATCATTACTCGATTTCTGACAACTTTATCGACAATCGGACCGCTGACAGTCTTCCCGAAGTTCTGACAGAACTGCATGACCGACTTGACACAACTACTCCAACAAGTTCGAACACTCCCCGACGACATTCAGGAACTCATCCGACAGAAGACTCGAGACCTCCTTCCCCGGAGTCACTTTGCTCAATTGACTAATGGCATACTTCTCTATGGGGAAGAATTTCTAGGACCCTTAGGACAATTAGAGTTGTTTTATTTTTTATTTCTTTATGAAATTAAATCTGTTTCAGCATTTTGGATCAACACAGAATTCATCTGCAGACACAAGTATGACACTGATAACAAGTAGAAGAATGCATGTATCCAAAACCAAGAAGAACATCTAGCAAGTCGGAACAAGATTGACAATGGTTTATCCGATGTTTAAATAGAGATTTGAATAATTTAGAAACAAAGAGAAAGAAAGACCAAGAGAAGTTGAATTAAGTTTTTAAACCCTCCAAAAGAGAGAATTACATTTGATGCGAATTGTTACCGCAACCTAACTCTGACAAACCAATCTCAGACATCTGCAAAGAATATGACAACTACACAACACCACTGGACATACCACTTGCAGCACCCTCAATGGCACCCACCAAAGTGCCCGAGCCTGACCAAACATTTGAGCAGTCGACACAAACTACGCCTGAGCAACAAAACATTTTTCAAGCAGCATACAACCAGTTCAAAGGTACATTCACTAACCCCATCTATGGTGATGACGAATGATTGAGTTTCCTGCCCAGCTTTACAGACTTCACCAAACCAGCACCATTTTTGCCATACCGACCGATCTTCACAGCATTGATATATCTGACATTTGTGTCCAACATCTACCAAAGCCTGCTATCAGCAAGACCTTTCAAACACGCTTTCGACTTCAACTCACCAACAAGACAACAACTCAACTTCACCCACTATGGTTGCACTCTGATATACCCAGTCAACAGTAGTGAAGACGAACAACTTGAATCGTCCAATAGTCAAGCACTCAACGAAGAAGTCAACAACTCACATTGAGCTGACGAACAGCTGCAATCATCCAACAACAATGAGGTCAATGAACCAATCGTCAACGACAACAATCTTCAACAGCAACCACAATCATCACACAACTATACACTCGAAGAACTCTTCGGCAATCTAGAAGAACAACCACAACCAACACAACATAACTCTGACAAGGACGTTGACAACAAGTTCAACAGCATCTTCCAGAAATCAACACTGGCAAGCAACCCGACACCGACGACGATGTCGATGACACACCTGAAAAGAGTCTCAAGAAAGAAGAAAAAACAGAGGAGAGTCCACTAAACAACAACAACAATCCACCAGCTTCCTCCGACACCGACTTTGCCATTGACCCCAACAACCCCTTGCTACAAATTACCTTCGGACTCCACGGCGAGAACTTGACAAAACAACCTCGACAATACCGACATTACTACCAACTGCAAATGGCAGTCACTACCGCCATTGCCAACATACCCGTCAGAAGACACTATCCACTATTTCATGGTCTAAAGTCAAAAGATGCCAAGAAACATGTCGAACAGTTCCGAGAAGCAATTGGAATCAACGGCCAAATGACCAAACTCCCATACTACTTCCGGTGTACCCTTCAAAAGAGAGCCAACGAATGGGCTCAAACGCTTCCTCAAAATACAAGTTTTGACAACCTCGCACTCAAGCTTTTTGACCGATTCAAGTCTTCCCTCACTCAAAGCCAATGACTTCACAAGATCCAAAAACTCAAGCAGAAGTCCAGTCAATAAACCTTCACTTGACATGCCAGCAAATGCAGCAACAGCACCACTAAAACTTTACTTTACCAATGGTACGTGCAAGGCCTCTGATGATCCCTCCAAGAAGCAGCAACACACATCAACGTTGCCACTTACCTCAAACTAGCAAGAGCACTTCAAGATGTTCAAGCTCGACAAATTACAGCACAAGTCGACGACACTGACGACTGAGATTCCAACAGCAGTTCTGACAATGACTCCAATGATGAACTTGGAGAGAGTGCCAAGTCAAAACTTTGGAAACTCAGAAAAATGATCGACAAGCTCAAGGGAAAAGTCAAGGCCGACATCAAAGAATTTTGATCTAGAATTTAATGTACTAAGTGCAAGAATGAAAAACATCTGGCAAGTGACTGCAAACTCCAAATCTCCAAATGCCAAATCTGCACCAAAGAAGGTCATGAAGCCAAGATTTGCAAATTTTGAAATTCTCCGGAAGTTCAACAAATCTCGAATTATCCCTGACAGTAGTTTTGACAACCATATCCGAATCAATATTTCAACAACTACCCAGCACCATCTCTACCAAACTAGAGACCACTAAGAAAGAACTTCCAACAACAGAGTTGACAATGGAATGATCAACCTCACTACAACAACTACAACAACAATTACAACAATGACTACAACAACAACTACAATAATCAACAATACCTGCCAAATTGGAACTACCCGGCAAACCGGGACAACATTTCACCACTGAGTTCAAAATCTGACACAAAATGTCTGACACTATACTATTCTCAAGGCAACGTTCAAGCAGAAGCAACGAACAAAACACTAAAGACCATCCTTAAAAAAGTCATCAACGATTCTGGCAAAGACTGGGACGAAAAACTTCTTGACGTACTTTGGGCCTATCGAACTGCGCATAAAGTCATCACCAACATGATGCCATTCAAACTCACCTT
>NW_003314375.1:23587-106795 GCF_000143415.4 Selaginella moellendorffii
ATCACTCACGCCAATTGAATTTATCATCCCAAGCATGCAAGTCACTGTCAAGTATAATCTCAACACCCAACACACATTTGAGAAAGGCATCAGCAACTCGAACGTCTTGACAAACTTCGACTCAATGCCCTCTGGACACTTTACACCATCCAAAAACAGAGAAAAGCTTGGCACGACTGACAGGCATCCCAGCACAACATTCTGAAATACAGTGTTGACGATCATGTTCTCTGGTACTGGGGACCCATTGGCAAACTCGGCCGAAAACTCCACACCATCTGGCAAGGACCTTTCAAAATCATTACACTCTACCCCAACGGCACCACCAAAGTCAGCACACTCACCGAAGACTTCATTGAGATTGTCAACCTCAACAAGCTTCAACCATATCATGTTGCCATATTCAGCATCAGCACCTCAGCAAGTTTCCAACCCGAACCAACAAACACCCCGAAACCAACAGTCAACAATCACCCCAACAGACAAGCTTCAACTCAACTCAATTTGACACAACTCAACTCAACTCAACAACAAACAGCAGCAACAAACAACATCTCTAAGTCCAAATCTACTGTTGGATCAACACCAAGTTAACTTCATCAGCAATCTCCACCATTAATCTTCAATTAAGCCAAGTCATTTGGTCAACAAATCTCTACCGTTCATCACCAGGAATACGATCAGCCAACCAAAAGTTATGGGTCTCAGAAACCCTAACGGGGCAAGCACTTCGATCACAGAAAATGATGCAAGCTCATCCACCCCGGCACCATGCACCATATTCCTAGGCTTCCCCAGCAACGACACAACTGCCTGGCTCAAGGACCATGGATTCGAGCTTCTCCACAAGGCCTTTTTGACACACCCTGACCAAAATCTGGCGAGGAAGCTGGCCACCTCCTTCAACCCCAAGAACAGCACCATAACTGACAGTGGCAACGAGATCAGCCCAGCAAGAATCGCTTCCGTTTTCAAAATCTCCAACAAGGGACTGCTCAAATTCTCAGGAGAAGTTCCACAGCAAATCATCAAAGCGAATCTAGAGATTACTGGTGAGCTCACATGGGAGGACATCAAGGAGCAGCATATGGATCGCCTCAAAGCCCTCCTCCTCTACTACGAACTTTGCCCAACGGATCGCACCATTGGCAAGCGCACAGTAGAGGTCTACGAAGCTCTACTCAATGGCGAATGTGTGAACGTGGCTCATCATCTCCATGAGCTCTTTCTCAAGCTTCTCGACCATGCCATCCTCACCACACTCAACAAGAAAACCATGCAGACAGTAATGTTTCCACTGCTGGTAGCTCTACACCAAGCTCTTCCCAACAAGCAACCATGGACAACCCAAACAAACTCTAAAGAACAAAGTGACAGCTCCAAGGATCAGTCAGGATCAGAAGGAGAAACTCCTAGCAAGAAACTGAAGCCAGCATCTCAACAATCAGGCTCAACTCACTCCAGCAACACCAGCTCCAGCAGCAAACACTCCAATGATTCAACTCTACTTTGCCGCTGCCTCACACGCAACACACCAGCGAATCCAGCTCGAAAGCTGCTGCTCTGAGAGCACCTCGTCATCAGCGACAATGAAGACAACTCACACCAGCTTCCACACTCACCCCAGTGCCCAGATCCACTCGAATCAGCCCCAAAACTGACAACTTCTCGCCAACAACTCAACATCTCCAAAGAAAAACGCCAGCTGATAGCCCAGGGCTCGGTTTCTCCACCATCTAAGAACATCATTCTCAGCATCCCAGCCCCTCGACACGGTCCACGAAAAAAAAACATCAATTACCTTGGCCGATCACTCATAGAACACACAACCATGTGTCCTCCAGCAAATGCCGCGACCAGCACCAGCAAAAATTCCGCCCCTTCAACAAAATTTCAAGCGGAAGATTTGGGCCGTTCAACCGATACATTAATTTCAGCGCCACATCTGAGCCGTTCATCCAGCTTCAATCCGAAACACTCATCTCCAACCACCTCAAAGAATCTGGACCGACGCCACTTGCTTGAGGAGGCATGGTTGCGTGTTCTGTGAGTGATCGGCAAAGTTAGTTGATGTTTTCCTTCGTGGAGCGTGTCAAGGGGGTCGGGGCGGTGAGAATAACGTTCTCAGCTGGTGAAGAAACCGAGTTCTTGGTGAGCAGCTAACGTTTTCCTTTAGAGATGTTGAGTTGTTGGTGAGAAGTTGTCGGTTTTGGGGCTGATTCGAGTGGATCCAGGTGCTGGGGTGAGTGTGGAAGCTGGTGTGAGTTGTCTTCATTGTCGCTGATGATGAGGTGCTCTCAAAGCAGCAGCTTTCGAGCTGGATTCCCTGGTGTGTTGCATGTGAGGCGGCGGCAAAGTAGAGTTGAATCGTTGGAGTGTTTGTTGCTGGAGCTGGTGTTGCTGGAGTGAGCTGAGCCTGATTGTTGAGATGCTGGCTTCGGTTTCTTGCTCGGAGTTTCTCCTTCTGATCCTGACTGATCCTTGGAGCTGTCGCTTTGTTCTTCAGAATTTGTTTGGGTTGTCCCAAAGGGTTTGGGATTTGGATCAGAAATGTCTGTGGTGAGCTCGCTGATGGACATGTTGAGAACAACCGACACTGAGATATGATGCTATGAAACGCTGTGATATAGGGATATGTGGAGTCTGGGGATGATGAGTCGGCTCTAGAGCTGTTTAGCAGGATGGAGGCTAGCACAAAGGGACTTACATTGCCGTTTCAATGACATGCTTGAGCTTGGGAGCCGAAGAGGAAGCAACAGGTACGATGGAAAGCTTGTCTATATGGCTCGTCACCATCAGGCTTGCAAGTGTGGGTTTTGAGTGGGACAAATTTGTTGGTTGACATGTGCATGACATGTGGGAGCCTAAGCTAATGCTCGAGCAGTCTTTGAGAAGATCTTACATCCGGACATAGTGCTGTGGAACGCACTGATGCTGGATTACGTGCAAAACAGAGAGAGCGAGGAGGCTCTATGCCTGTGTTTTCACTTGCAAGGACCAGACCCAAGAAGCTTCGTCACTGCTTTCATGGTCTGCACAAGCTCACAAGCGACCAGTGCCGCAATGAAAGTCCAAGAGTTTGGCTGACATCCGCTGGACAGCATTATTTCAACGAGCTCTAGAGCGATCACTGCGTCACCGTTCGCTGCATATCCCAGGATAAGTGCCGCCCAGAGTACACCTCATTCTATTGAAAACCAGCTCAGACTTGCACACTCGGCATACATCCCTATCAGACTGGGAGTGAACAGCCATCCCTTGCTCAAGCTGTCTTAGCTTCACAAACTCTTCTCTCACTTCCTGGCCTTCTTCCTTCTCTGCCAATGCTAGAAGCTGGCAAAGAGCTCCATGCAAAGATTTGCAGGCATGGACTGGAAGGCAGGACTTACGTAGCGAGCTCTCTGTGGGTCTTTACAGCAAGTGCGCT
Source organism: Selaginella moellendorffii (assembly GCF_000143415.4). NCBI lineage: Eukaryota > Viridiplantae > Streptophyta > Lycopodiopsida > Selaginellales > Selaginellaceae > Selaginella > Selaginella moellendorffii. Next base: position 27,015 of record NW_003314375.1, read on the forward strand.
TGCCTTGACGATCCTGCGAGTCACTGGCAAGGAGGAAGCTCGTGGTGACTTGGAGCTCGCTCATGGCGAAAGACACGGGGAGTTGTTTGAAAGGATGCTCGACGAAGGCCTGCCAGGTGATCGTAGCGGAGCCTCATGCTAATCCAGCTCTTGATGTTTTTGTAGTGAGCCTTCACTTCCATACCGGGGTAACCCAAGACGTCTTTTCCCACGTTGAGTGTTCTCAAGGTTTAGGCCAGTGAGAGAGCAGAAACGATCCAGTGCATTCAGTAGGCGTTGTAGCTGTGCATTATCAGGACCAGGAATCCCGAGTTGGCTGCTTGTAAGAGGCACTGTGGCCGAGACATTACTCTCTTGGATTCAATAGCGTGGCCGCTGTGCAGGTTGATCGTCTCCCTGTGGCTCCAACTGTGTAGCCAATGGGGTGGCAATTGGAGCTTCCAAGCTCTCTAAGAAAGGTCCAAGATGGACATTTGTGATCTACATTACATATTCTTGTTGCAGGTGGTTATGTAGTTTCTTCAAGAGCAAAACCTGGAGGAGAGAGTGAAAGTCAGTAGGATGAAGATCTTGAGAGGTCTGATTGACCGATGACTCTCTCCTCGTGGCAAGAAAACCTGCCACAGTATGTAGTTGGCACGTGATTGGATCTCTGGCTGGCAGCCCACCCCAGACTCTAATCTCGATCAGAGCCCTCTTTGTACAATGGTAGTCACCATTGATAAACGCTCTGTAGAGAGAGCTTGCTATGGATGATGAACACACCAAATAAAAAGAGAGCCCTCAGACTAAGGCCATGCTTTTTCCACACACAACCGAGCGCTCTCTTTCTCGACAAATCCATTCGCAGCAAAGAGACGAGCCCCACAAAGGAAACGACCCAACACGTTCTCGAGCTGGAAATCCTCAGGGAGATCAATGCCAAGCTGGATCAAGGATTCTCTCCCGGGACTGCATCATGCTGGATCAATCGATTGCCGGGAACAATCCGAGAGGCTGCCACTGTCCACAATATGGCGAAGGACTGAAGAGAGGGACCATTGCCGCTCTCAGAGAAGTGGCTGCTTACCTTTTGGATCACCCCGGAGCTCTGGCGGGAACAACCGGCCATTGACCCTGGCGACTGACAACAAGACTGGGATCCTCTGACTTGTGATCCCTTAGCCCATAAATACCTCACACAGCCAGCTCGGAGCAAGAGCTGTTGCAATTCTTCTGGCCGGGAGTCGAGCCACTGGAGGCAGCCGTGATCCAGTCGACCCAAGCTGCAACCTTTGAAGGAAATCTAAATACGTCTCACTTCTACAAAGCCAAAGGTACTCAGCAAGAAGAGAAACGTGAATCCCACGCTGTCCGGCGACGACTCTTGTCAGTGTTGGCGAGTCGGATATAACGACCTCGTCTACCGTTCGTTCTTCCCGAGAGCGTTTGTCCCTCGCGGTCAAAGCCCGGTAATCCATGTCAGTCGCCATCAGACATCTGAACTGTTCCCGCTCCAAGGTCCTTGTTCTAATGCGGTTTCTTCAACGCCGAGAAGAAAGGCGCGTTCCAAATGCAACGTCTTCGGGGAAGACACCCGAAACCTCACAGTGCTTTGTTCTGCCATTTCCAAGAGAGATCTTGGCTCCCTTCGCTCACCGCCATCTCCAAACAATCAAGCTCAGAGCGTCGAAGTCCTTGCCATTTGCCATGCAACTCGCTGTTCTCGATAAGAGGAGAAACACTGGAAGAACCCCCAGATCTTCGCCCAAGAACGCCTGGCCTGCCTCGCCATGGCCAGGACGCCCAAATCGTCGCCATTCTGTGCCATCTCTCGCCAGATGCCGGGCCCAGGAGCCCGCGTCATAATGTCTTGCTTCGCCATGCTCGCCAGTCTCGCCGTCCTCGACATGCTGAGAAGGGGAGAAACACTGTGGAAGAACGCCCGCGTCATAAATCCTCGCCATGGAACACCCAAATCCTCCATGCATCTCGCCATTCTCGACAGGCTAGAAGAGAAGAGAGGAGAAACACTGTGAAGAACACCCGCGCAGCTCGCATTTCATTTTAGAGCGCCCAAATCCTCGGGACAAAAACGTACCTGAGAGGCCAACGCCCCACAATATTCTGATGCTGATGCTTTTTTTTTTGTTCAATCATCCGTACGGAAAACATGGAAATTTCGCTGACTAATGGGCATTTGGTCTAGTGGTATGATTCTCGCTTAGGGTGCGAGAGGTCCCGAGTTCAATTCTCGGAATGCCCCATTCCTTAACGAGAATTGGTAGATCGAGCAGCGCAGTTCTAGGAGGCTGCAAGCATATGTTCAAGGAAAATGCCAAACTGTTTATGTTTGTCACCTGACATCATCATCCAGAATAAAATTCCTCGTGACACATAAAGTTTTAGAATGGAACGTTCTCTCTATAGCCAGATGCCGCGTTTGATTTCTCCAAACCGGCCCATCTTTTCTGAAGCAGAGAAGCTACTGCCTACACAAAAACACTAATAGGCAGGGATGTATTCCAACAAAATACGAAATTCCAAAGGAAGAATATGGTTTCTCCCTATTTGGCGGCACAGTCCAGAAGGCCGCAACAAGAGAAAAAATAAAGCACATTCATACGCTCTCGTGCACGACCAAAGTCAACAGTCACTATTGACTGAGCAGGCCCTTCCACTTTCTCCAGGACGTGGAAACGAGTGAGCGATTGCGTTTACACGGGCTTGGGGAAGTTCCTGTATGTTGCAATCGAGGCCTTTTCTTGGGCACGAAAGAAACTTGGCCGACGAAACATGGAGCGTAGGGCCAAATTCCTATTGGCATTTCCTAGATCTAGTCCAGAACAGCGGCAGTTTATTCGAGACTTTGTATCCATCTGCTGAGTAGCTTCCCACGTCGCCTTTATATTTTTAAGGACCGTTCTGGGGACCCAGGGAAGCAAATCACTCGAGGAGGAAGCAGCTACTCTATATTTTTCTTTCTTTCTTGCGTCTCAAACGAAACCAGGTGTAGATTTGAGACGAGGAGAGATGGAGAGAACCAATCTCATACTATTGCTGTTCGTTTTTGCACAAGCCATGATCATCGCACAAGCAGGTATATAGTTTTCAAGCGAAATCAATCGATCATATCTTGTTTTCTTTTCTTAGCCGAGGAGTATGACTACTCGAATGGGACTCGAGGCCAGGCAAACTGGGGAAACTTGAGACAAGAATGGAGGGCTTGCAGCAGCGGCAGAATGCAATCTCCGGTGGACATTCAATCCGAGGAGCTCCAACCAGTGTGCTCTTTGAAGCTGCTCCAGACGAGATACAAACCAACGAATGCCACTCTCACCAATCTCGACCACGACATAGCAGTATGTATCTCCTGAATCCATCTCATCTCCGAAAGATCTCCATCTAATCATGGCTCGGGCCCCTCGTTTTTCTTCTCTGTTTGTGCAATAGCTCGAGTTTGGCGATTCTTCATCGGGATCGCTCATCATCGATGGCACCTTGTACAGGGTGAGCGAGTATCATATCCATGCTCCCAGCGAGCACACTGTGAATGGGAAGCATCTCGCAGTCGAGGGGCATCTCGTCCACAGGAGTGAAGACAACAGGCTTGCAGTCGTCGCCGTCATGTACACGATTGGATCCGAGGACGACCCTTTTATCGATCAGGTAAACAGAGATCTGGGTTTTCTTCGTGATTTCTGAGAGGTTTTTTCAAGGTTGAGCATTTTCTACCTGAGCTGAGTGGCGAGCAAGATGTTCAAGTGGTGGATCCCTCGCTGCTTAATGTTGGAGGCAAGCGATTCTTCAGATATGTTGGATCACTGACATCACCGCCCTGCACCGAGCAAGTGACATGGAGCGTGTTGAGAAGAGTAAACAAATTATTTCCTTAATCTTTTGTTTTTTTTCCGCTGACCATGGTTCTTATGTTGCAGCCACGAACGATCTCGAAAGCCCAGTACCGGCTTTTGATGAATGCCCTCGATGTAAGAACTAATTCACGCGCCAATAAACAGCTTCTAACATTCTGTGTACAGGGTGATAACAACAGATCGATACATGGCTTGTTTGGAAGAAGAATAAGCTATTATAAATAGAAGATTCGTTTTAGTCCTATTAGGGCACGCGGTTTTTAACCTAGCAATAGCACTATGTGGAAGTCTATATTTCTCTTGCTTGTGGTGCTTCTCCTAGTAGATGCAGACCAGCTCAAAATACATCCAGATTACCATCTCAAAGTGTTCCAGATTCCAGAACCCGAGAATATTACGCTCTATGTGGAATTGCTCGATACGCTTCCTGGCCCAGTGCGTCCTGTCTACTTGTATCCCGTCCATTCCTTCTATGCTTTGATGACGGAAAAACAAGCAAGCATCTTGAGGAGTAAGTCTTAAAGTTGTTTTTTGTTTCTTTCTAATTCCTTATCGTTTTTTGAAGCGAGGGCAAACGTTTCTGTGATTCTTAGAAGTGAATATGCTGTGCTGCTCTAAATTTTTTCAAGATTAACTAGGATTCAACCGAAATCAGCAAAAGCCAACTACAAATCTTTTGAGTTGTAGGACGTCTTATGTCCCAGCTGGACGTCCTCATTTATTTGATTATCTCATAGGTTAACAATAAATTTATCTTCCTATAATTCTCTTTCTCTTCTGAAGCCAGAGGAAACGTTTCAGTAATTCTTGTAGCTGTGTTGAAACATGTTTTTAGATGGTTTCCTTTAAAATTGATCAAGCCGTCAATTGATTATTCATTGAACTGCTTGTCCGGCCCTACAATGGAAGTTACCACCACCCAGAATGATCGACTTCCAAGTTCATGGGGTTAGGTGCGAGGGGAGCTTGGCTCAGAAGGACTGCTGCTGCTGCTGCTGCTGCTGTTGTGTGGCGACACTTCCGAGAGGTTGAGGACGCCTTCCATTCTTCCCGAGGGGCGCCGGATCTCATAACGCCATGTCCTGGATCTCCGACGGGGTCTCGCGGTTGAATCGCGCCTCGTGTGGGAGTTCCTTGAACGGGACCTCCACGGTGCCGATGGATTTGTCGTGGATGTGGCCGCGGGGAAGATCTCGATGGTGAATTTGCCCGAGTCCTGCTCCAGCGAGTAAGTGTCAGCGCTGAGGACAAGCTTCTGGTTCCAGACGACCTTCTTGGAGGGATGGACACGAATATGTCAGCGTTTAATCCGCTCCTCACAGCTCGAGCGCAGGCTGAGAGCTTGACAAGCTTTCCTCAAGCACTTTGATCGCTGCCAGATAAGTATCACTCAATTCGGAGCAAGGCCCTCGACGTCCTTGGGAGAGACCACTTCACAGTCTCCATTCTCCGCATAATGGTGGAATTGCTTGCTTATGTTGCACTTACAGGTGTAGTCTGGCACCAGTCTGTTGTGGATCTCCGCCTACATTCATCTGGCAACTAGCTAGATAGCGCCCGGAGGCTTCAAATCTCCAGGTCAGAGAAACATCCAGGGAAATAGGCCGGCTGCATTTAATATAGTTTGCGATTTGCGATCAAGGACAAAAAGGAGTTCACAGATGAAAACATTACGAGTGGCGAGTTGACAGAGAAAGAAAGTCTCTTTCTTAGAGCCAAATATCTATGGCTACCGATGGGAAGCTCTACTTCGCAGCGAGAACATGACTTTCACATACTCCAGTATAAACTATCTTCGTAAGTTACTGAATCCTCGGAAGTTCTTCTGGTACATGCGGCACTTTTTGTCTTGAATGCATGACGTTGAGCTTCTGAGGGATCCAACAGGTTCGTACCAAATTTGACCGGCCTTATTATGGAGGATGAAACGTCTGGAAAAGGGAGTCATCTTTGATGATTTGGCAATGCAAATCTGAGATGTCTTCGTCCCCGGCAGGGCTAGCCGATCAGAAAGTAGGTTTAAACTTTTTAGATTGACCGGACAACATATATGTCCGGGGGGGGCCAAGAGCTTCGCTGGACTACTCTTCTCATGACGGGGAAAATCAAAATTCGATAGGTCAACAATTACCAGGCCGGATCTGCAGACCTAAGGAGAGTTCTTGAAGAGGATGGCCTTAGCAGGTTATCTGGAACAAAGCTGAAGTAAAATTTTTATTCATTAAGTTTTGACAACGAAGGGGATGCGAACATTATACCCAGGATGTGCATAACACTTCCACAGAAGTGACCCAAATATCCTCTGGTCGGTGTCATGAAGAGAGAAAGTGATGGATGTAGTCACTATCCTCTGCCCTTCCTCTAGGTCGAAAGACATATAGCGTAGTGCGTCCACGTTAAGCTCAGGAGGAATGTCATGTTTTAAGAAGTGATATAACAGGTAATCCTTGGGTAAAGGTGGAAAACTAACCAGCGTGAATGTCCGATTAACCACAACTTTCTGCACAACTCCTGATAAATCCACAACGATGGATGGATAGTTGCAATCATCAATGCAATTTTCGTAGTTTCCAGTGTAATCCAATACTAAACCTGGTTCTATTGCCTGTCTTGGGTTGATAAAACCAGATCCAATAGCATAATGCGTTGCCACATCTCCATTATAATCTTTAATAGGTTTTCCCGTGTTGTCTAATGGAGAAGCTGTGGTCATGATTGCAGATTTAATCATTGCTGGGGACCAAGTTGGATGTAAGGTTTTTAACATAGCTACAATAGCAGCAACTTGAGGTGTAGACATTGATGTGCCACTTGAAAACTCAAAAGCTCTCTTTGTGTTATCCTTTGGAAGCCAAGAAGCTAGTATATCCACACCTGGTGCAATAACATCGGGTTTGATGATTGACTCCTCAGGCAAACCTCTTGATGAGAATGCCGCAACTCGGGAAGCTGGAGTAAGTTCTGTAATAGTTTTTATCTTTGAGATTTTGGCACGGGGTGATCTGCAAAGCACAAAAATGTTTATATCCATGTATCAAACATAATCAAAAGTAGCTTACCGTGCTGTTTTAAGGAAGCCATTTAAAACGTCAATTTCGATAAGACTTACATAGAATACAGGTTTGAGGCTTCCAAAGTCTTGCCGTATAACGAAGGGGGTGTGTACTAAGATGACCGCTGCAGCTTCTCCTTCATTAAGTGCTGAATAAATAGTGTTGCCTTCATGGCAAATAACGATCTTCCCTTGCATGTTCTCATGGCTTTCACCGCAAAACCTGGACAGCGCTCTTTAGGCAAAATGAACATTGTGGGAGATTGTAATACCTTCCCCAAGTATGAGTCGTTGAGTTGTATGTTAGGTTGAATGTATCGAACCTTAGAAAGGAATCCTCCGGCCAGATAGCTCCGTCACTAAGTGATGTGACTTCAATCATACTGGAAAAGTGCTGCTCATCATCCCATAATTCCATCTCAACTACAAAATCCCTATCCAATGTGCAAGCTCCAACAGTCAATAGCCATGGACTGGCATTTGACAAATATCCATCTGGTCCCCTGTTTCCAGCTGCTGCAATGACTGGTATTCCCCTCTGAAAAGCTAGTAAACCACCTCTACTACCAGCGTCGTCCTTTAAGCTAGAGCCTAAAGACATAGATATAACATCTACACCATCACCTATGGCAGCCACAAACGCATCTAATATATCAGCATAATTGCATCGACCCCAACATACTTTGTAGATTGCTAGTCTGGAAAGTGGAGCTCCTCCCACAGCCATTCCAGATGCTAATCCTGTCTTGTGGACCTGCCTTCCTCCTACTGTGGATGCACAGTGCGTTCCATGGCCATCTGTGTCGATAGGAGAGAGAATAACGTCGCTTGCCGCCAAAGAGTAATTGACATCCAAGTATGTTTGGACTCGCCTTGCGTTTCTAAGGAAGAACCTAGCTCCGATAACTTTCCTGCAGAGAGAAAGATAAACAAATGGAAGACAAGCAAAGAGAAAGCACAATATACACACCGATTGCATGTATAGCTTTTGAAATATTGTCCCGCCTCGCAAATGCCTCTCCACCTCCTGGGGGCTCGAGACATGTCTTTGTCTTGAAAGAACCCCGGGGAGTAGCCTGGAAAGATTAAAAGCTTTTTTAACTTCAAAACCAAAGAGAATGGATCAATGTACACAAACCTGTATCTAGAACTCCAATGATTGAGTCACTGCCATACCCAGTCTTGGCCCACAGAGACGTGTCTCCAGGGTTGAAGAGATAATTTGGATCATAGTCTGCTGACCTCCATATGGAGTCGGACAGGTTTTTCTCTGCCATCAAGTCACTACCCCATTGACCAGAAACGCCATCGATTCCACCCATGAACGTCCACGTCCGCGTTGTTTCAAGGTCCGAGTCAAGCGCTGAATGCACTGAAACATTCGCTCTTCCTGCCAAAGTAGAGCAAAAAAGTTACATATAAAAACTGGAAACAAAGGCTATGGAACTTACTTCGGAGAAAGTTGGCCTGCTTGTCTGTCATCAAAGCGTAGAAGGAACCTTGGCTATAGCTCTTGATGTGCACAGCCTGCCTTTGCCCAGGAAGTCCATTGAGCAACTTGAGATGCGCAAGTTGGTCGAGGGATGCAAGCTCCTGGAGTGATTCGAAGTGGTCCTGCCCCGGGAGCGAGACTAAGAACGGCTTGAGCTGGTCCTCCATTCGCGCATCTGCCAGGAGCACCAGGAGCACAAAGAAGAAACGAAACATCCTTCCGAGTGAGCTCTAGAATGTCCACTACTCGTTTAAGTAGTAAGGGAGTCATGAAAGTGAGGCGAGATTGACAGCCACACCCTTTCAATGTAGAAAGAGCCCGAAACTGTGTCATTTAGTTTAGAAAGATGTTTACACGAGCACACAGATATCGCTGGAACTGCAAGCAAAACAAAGAACTTATGAAAAAACGAAAGGAAAAGAAAAACCCCACTTGATTCCCTTTATGTGTGGCTTTAGCTTATAATCTGCAAGTATACGGAGGAAATAAAAACAGCATCATATATTCCAAATGACGATACAATTCAATACCTTGCGCGCTTTGCGTTTTACACGAAGCGACACGGCAGCACTGTTTTGCTGTATAGCTAAGTTTCGTGAGTGAAAAAACAAACTAAACGAGAGCTCAATTGCACCTACCTTTGCCGCCGCTGCTGCTGTAAGGAACAACGTTGCATTCCTCGCTGCACAGCCCCGGAGAGGAAGCCCGCCCGCATGCTTTTCTCACAGATCGACACAAAAAACATGTCAAAGGTGTTCCGATCCGTGATGCGAGGCGAGGCGCGGCGAGGGCTCCCCTGTGCTGCAAGTTCATCAGTAACTTACAACAAGAGTTGTCGAGTTACCCGATTCCACCAACAATACTCCCTTTCGGAGGTAGGACTCGAGCTCTGTGGATGGCTTCTACCCCGCAACTGGACACGGCTTTACAACCTGCCACGCACCATTTACACACCTGAGTCTCAGCTTCCTGTATGACCTCGTTGCTTCTTCAATCTTCTTCCTCTTTCTTTCCTGCTGCTGCCGCTGCTGCTGCTGCTGTTGCTGTTGCTGCTGCTGCTGGGCACTACCACCTCGATCTGATACCCACTTGCCGTTGAGCCGCTTGAGCTTCACAATCCTCGTCCTGGGAACAAAGCCACCTTCCTCCGTGTGCTTGAGCACCCAAGGATGCGTTTGAATCTGCTGCGTCGTCAAGCGCTTCTTTGGATCCAGGCACAGCATCCCCAGAATCAGCTCTTTGGCCTCCAGCCCGACGCCGGACCAGTCGAGCATATCAGCCGGCATGTCGACCCATCTCAGCCTCTCGAGCACGAACTCCGAGTCGAGCCCCGCAAAGGCCGTCAACCCGGACAGCGCCTCGTAGAGGATGAGCCCCAGTCCCCATATATCCACCGCCTGGTCGAATCTACTGTCCCTCACCACCTCGGGGGCCAAGTACTTGGTTGTTCCAACGATGTGATCCAGCTTACCACCGGTGGACGCCACCGAGAGCCCAAAGTCGGCAACCTTGACGTCGTATGGAAAGGAGTCCCTAGAGAGGAGGATGTTTGGAGGCTTGAGATCCCTGTGGATAATCCCCAGAGCGTGCAATCCCTGCACAACCTTAGCCAAGCCTTTTATGAGAAGCGCAGCCTCCCTCTCACAAAGCCCTCGCTCTCTCTGGATCCTATCATGCAAACTGCACGCACACAACTCAAGCACAAGATGCCACACGCGATTATCATCTACAATTACCTCCACGAGGCTCACGGCACCACCACCTCCTCCTCCACCTGGAATCCCCTTTCCTCCACCACCGCCGCCTCGAAATCTCACGCCGCCGTTGCCTTGGATCAGCTTCATGATCGACACCTCCTGCCGCACCAGATCGAGCTCGCGGGATTCCTCCACCCTCACGCTCTTGCACGCAAACAGCCGCCCATCGCTCAGCCGCCTCACCTGGAAAACCCTGCCCTGGCCGCCATCGCCAATCTGGTACTCGATCGCGTACTTACGCGACAGATTGGGGAAGGCCATGTCGTCGATCGACGAGAGCGACGAGGATTCCGTGCGATCGCCGTCGCCTCCGCCGCGGTCGCGCTCCGCAGCGCTCCTTTTTCTCACCGCCATAGCCAAAACGACGCGTAACAAATCAAGAAAACCCTGATAGGAAGGCATCTTTTTGAACTGGATGACCAAAAGGGATGCCGGAATATTCTACCGTGACGGTTGCGCCGGGAATATGCCGGCTAACAATAACGTCTCGTGATTTTCAAACCAACGACGGGTAGTTTGTTCTTTTGATCATACAAAGATACTCGCAAAGATGAGAAAAATCACAATGTTTGCTATGATCAAACACCTGGAAGCCATCGATCCTCGCAACAAAGAGTACTCACAAATCTCGATCAAAATCTGGCCAAGGCAACATCAAACTCTGACACAACACCTGGAAGCCATCTCTCATCGCAAAAAGCGTAGAATTCCTAGATCAAAATCTGGTTTTGGCAGTGAAAACCGATCACCTTAAAAACCTTGAGCGATCACGATGTTGTCTTCTACAAAGTCACGACTGTCGTGAAGAGAGAGCCATCGTCTCTCACAGCCTGCAAGTGTTCTTCTTTACCCTGGTACGCATTCCACCGCTCTTCGATCCCGTCCATATGTGCCAGTCCCACCACAGCGACGATTTTCCCGTCGCAGCACAGCAATCTCTTGGTCATGATCTCGTCTCGCTGATCGACTACCGCATCAACCTGATGGGCTTGTCCACGGTCAGCATCGCTAGAGAAAGCAATCGTGTGAAAGGAATCACGTACCACTTCCGGGAACTCCAGGCGAAGGTCACGAATCAAGCTCGAAGCAATCTCTCTCGTGTTCATGGACTCGAGAAAACTCAAGTTTCGGTTTTGTATGGCGTGGAGCATCACCTGGCACTCTTTCATTGTCCAGAGCTTTCTTATGAGCCTGAAAGCAACAGGCATGGTGAGTGCTCGATTCAGTCTCTCCTTGGTGACCTTCATTTTGGTCTATGTAAGAAAACGAGCTCAAAAAGACGGATTTTTACCTTGCTGTTCTCATCGATGAGATGAATTTCAGCACCGAGTTTCATAGCTTCAGTGCCTGCTACCTGAAAGGATTAAAAAAAAAAAGAACCATGAGAACAGTGAAAAGTTCTACCTTAAGAATGCATACCACGAACTCTGATGCTGTTGCTATCCCGGCGTCCCTCACACCTTGATAGTAGAAGTGAAGCACGACGTGCAGTAGCCTCTCTCCAAAAGTTCCAGGACAGTCGAGAAACTCTCGAATCACTCCACGCCTCGGCCCATCATCTCCTCCATCTGGTTCCAACAAGCAATCCATTCGAGAAGGACATAACTCCACCTGTGTCGCAGCAACAATGTAGCCTAGCTCGATCGTGAATCACGTACTCACCGCGACGACATTGGGCCTCACCGATCGAATAAGCTAGGGATTTGGAGCAAAATCCCGTGTCAATCGCGTAGCATAGAAATCGCGGAGATTACCTGTTGGACTTTATCAGCGCTGCGCTGCGAGATGTGCATCGTGCCTATCAGATGGACCTCCGCGCCATTGGCCGCATTGTAGAGGCGAGCGACGTTGTCGGCGGCAGCGAAGCTCTCCCGAGAGAATCGGAGCCCTCTCTTCAAGAGCGCCAAGCTCCTCATTTGCAAAATCGATAAACCCTAAGAAGCTAATGCTTTAAAGTGGGCATCTATTCCGAATGTTCTTGTCTCATTGCTGGAAAAACCTTCCTTCTAGAGATATGGAATTGGCGACTGCTGTTCTTGAGGCGGCGGTGGCATTGGGATCGTCTTCCTCTCCTTGATCGCTTCCAGGACTTTGTTTGCCTCGTCGATGAACGCATCATACCCCTCGATGTTCCTTATCACGATGTCAATCTGATGGAGAAGAGAAGATCAGTGTCGCAAGGGTGCCAAAGTTTGAGCAAGTTCTTACTTGTGTGAAACCCTGGCAGCCGTTTTTCAATGCCTTCAACGCTACTTCAGCTCCCTCCGAGTAAGGATACCTGCGTAGCTCCACATTCGCAAAGAGAAACGAATTAAAAGAGTGATTTTTACCCGTAGATTCGGCACGAGAGGGGAGGGAACACGATGTGCTTGATGCCTTCCGTCGCAGCAAGAGCCAACGCCGAGCTGAAACATCAAACGATGCGAGTGAGGTGGAACTCTCCGGCTCAAACCAAATAGAAACTTACGCGTAAGTTTTCTCTAAGTCGGCATCCGACTCCCTCCCTTCATAGACAGGACCTACGGCATGGATGACTCGCGAAACAGGAAGATTGAAAGCTCTGCACAAGAAACACGAAAGAGAACAATGAGAAAAAAATATAACTTGCGGCAAATGAAATACTTTGTGCTGACTGCTTGCCCAACTTCACACTTAACGCCATGAGGAGCGACGTCTGGAAGCCTTTGGCAGGCAGACAAGAGCCTCGGCCCAGCAACCTTGTGAATAACTAGAAAAGAAAAGAGAGCAAAGCAGTCAGCTTGAATCCAACATGTTTTCCAAGCAAAGCAGCATACCTCCATCAACAGCAGCTCCAGCATTCACTTTCTTGTTCGCAGGAGCCACCTGAGAATGCAAAAGAGAAAACCAAAATCATCCACCAAAAGAAGAGGAGGCAACACTTACAATGGCATCAGTAGCACCGTCGACTCGCCACTTGGTAATGTCTCCAAAGTAGATCGTCATGGAGCACGTATCCGAGAGCTTGAACTGTTCTCGCTGCATGAGCTCCGTCGGTGGCGGCGGAGGATTCAGCCACTCGATCACCCTCGAGTTCGTCGGCCTCTCGGGGTGGTATGGTCGCGGTGGTGGCTCCGGCTTCGCATAGGGGGACCTGTAAGTCGATTTGATCGGCTTTCCATCTTTATCCGTAGGCTCGGGAAGATCGAGTTCGGGAATTCCCAGAGCCGAGAGACCTTTGTTCTCAGGAACTGGAGGTGGCGGCTCGGCGTTCGTAGACTTTGGTGGCAGCTTGTCTGGATTGAGAGTCCTCGGTGGTGGCGGCGGTGGTTTAACCGGCGGCGGCGGACCATAGTAAGGCACTGGAGGTGGCGGCGGCGTGTAGTACTCCTCCACTGGAAGCTTGTACTCGTTTGGCTGGCCTTGTCTTGGAATTCTAGGAGGAAATGGGTCAGAAGGATAGACGGAACGAATCACTATCCTTGACGAAGATGGCCTGGTGTGTAGAGGCGGGGACGAAATTCCATGCTTGCTGCTGGCTTCGCCATGGAAGCTGGAAGAGAATGCCGGTAGAGGAGCAGCGAGCCGGATTGCTCCGACCTGTATGGCTTGCGCCATTCCTGGAAGAAAGAGATGTCAAATCCCAGCAAACGAGAGAAGAGAGTCACAGAACTAGGGAAAGCAAGAGAAATGCGAGCGATAGCGCGGATTCTACACAAAGAACACGATGAATCCCACACAAGAGCTACTGGCGAAGCTAGAAACCACGCATTGTCACACAGAACTAGGGAAAGCAAGAGAAGTACGAGCGATACCACGGATTCTAAATAAACAACGCGATGAAATTCCACGAAAGAGCTACTGGCGATGCTAGAAACCATAATCGCGAGCCATACCTCAAGAACGCGCTCGCTTGCTCGCACCCTGGCGCCAGGGAAGAGCCCTTCCAGGGTTTAAACACCTAGCCGGGAGATCGCGCGCATCGCGACCGTCTAGAGATTATGCCCGTAAGATATTTTCCAGAGGGATAAGAGATGAGCGGCCACGATTAGAGAACCGCTGATAAACCCTAGAGGAGGCGCTGAGGCGCAGGTAAAGCTTTCATCGATTCTTCGTTCGATCAGCGATTTCTAGCTCGAAATTTCTAGGTCTTATCGATCGATCGACCAGGTGGTAGCGCCAATGCAGGGGATTAGCAAGCTCAGGGTCGCGCCGCTGTCCGGTCTCCGGCTCGGGAGCTCTGGTTTCCTTGGAAGCGCGCGCGCATTCCAGACGAGCTCCACGGCCTTGTTTCGGCACGATGCGAGCCCCGGATTTGGAGCTGGGGTCGTCCGGGCGGCAATGCGGCCGGATGGATTGCCTCACAAGCGCCCACACTTTGATAACTGGCAGAGGTCTCCTCCGGTGAGCACTGAGCCCCCAAAGCCGCCAGAGCCTCTCACGGGTGGAGTCAAGTACAAGCTTAGCGACCATTGCACGCTCGTTATGTGGAAGGGAGATATAGTCATCTGGCACGTCGATGGACAAACTGATGCTATTGTAAGTTCTCTCCAATTTTTTTCCTCTTCGTTTCGAATTTTTTTTTTTTTTTTCTAGCTTTATGATTGTTCTTTATTTTCCTAGTTCTTGGTTTTTCGTTTGATCCTTAGTTCGTTCTTTGCTATTCGTTTCGTTCTTTTCTCTAGCTTTGGGTCTGATGGTTTTTCTTCTTTTTTTCTGGTTTTTGGTTTTGGTTTCGATCTTTCGTCTATGCTCGAGTGGTTAATTTTGTTCGTTTTTTCCTGGTTATGGTTTTTCCTTTTGATCCTATTCTCCTTTCGCGTGGTTTTTCGCATTGTTTTTGTTCTTCTCTGGTTCTTACATGAAATGGAACTTACGAATTGTGTGCTTAGGTTGCTCCAGCAAACAAGAAAGTGAATGCTGGCCTGGGGATCAATGGAGGTGAGAGAAACCATACACTCTTTTTTCGCGATCTAAAAACTCGGTTTTGATTTTCGTCCCTGTGTTGCAGCAATTCATAGAGCTGCTGGCCCGAGGCTCGCTGATGCCGGTGCAAAGCTGCCGGATATGGCACCTCAAGGAGTGAAATGCGTTATCGGGGCAGCGGTCGTCACTAGGTATCGTAGAAACCCGAGCTCTCAACGCTGACTTCCACTTCCCAGGGCTTTCAACCTCAAGGTTTCTCGAGTCATCCACGCTGTGGCTCCAGTCTATCAGGAGAGAGACGATGCTTCACCCCGGGATCTCAACAGCGCATACAGGTGGGACACATTTTCTAGTTTTCCAGCCTTGTAAGTAACACTTTTCTGGTGAAAACAAACAGGAGTGCTTTGGAGCTCGCCAACCGCGAAGGCGTGAAATACATTTGCTTTGCTGCGATGTCTTGCGGCCTCTACGGGTATGACTCACTTCCAAACAATCGATTTCACTCACTCGCGAGATGATCAATCAGATATCCTTACGACGAAGCAGCTGAGATCGCCTTGACGCAATGCTTGCGGAATCACGGAGACATCCGGGAGGTAAAAAATTGGTTTTCTTTTTCATTCGTTTCTTCGTCAAAAACCATTGTTTTGCTTGAATCACAGGTCCATTTTGTATTGAAAGAACAGGACTACTACGATACATGGCTCGACGAAGCGAAGCGTATTTTCAAGTGCTGAAAGAGCTCTTCGTTCGTTCTCTTCGTTTTTCTAATAGAAAATTTCGTACCACGAAGGTCGTCCTTTCGAAAGGGACATTCCAATGCTTTGCGGATATTCCCGGCATAATTCGTTCTCTAGGGTTTGTCAAAAGCAGAGCAGAGGAGGGGAGAGCTCCGGGGATGGCTTCCACGGAAGGTCTGGTGCCAATCACCCGGGATTTCCTATCCAGATTCTACGATCGCTACCCGTTTGAGGCGCTCGCGCCGGGGATCGCCGCGGCGGATTCGCAGCTCCGCGAGGAGAATGAGCGGATGAGCAAGCATTGCGCGGAGGAATCAGGTCAGTCTCCTGGAATTGCCCCTGTTCGTTTAGGCGCATCGGCATTCTGGCAGGGAACGATCTCATCCTTGACTTGTCGTTCGATTCGCCTCACAAGATCGACGAGAACTTGTGGAAGAACCGGGAGCAAGTGGAGGAGATTTTGTATTTGCTGGAGAAGAGGCACTGGCCTTCTACTGTAAGTTTTTCCTTTCTTCTCTGTGGAATTGTATGACTTCTTTGCTTCTTCTTTCCTTTTCTTCCAGCTAAATGGACCACAAATGCCTGACAAGCTTTACAAGCTAGCTCTGGAGCTACAGGGCCTGCTCAAGTTCATTGAAGACTACCAGTCTTTCAGCTCTGAAAAGATCTTCAGCATGAGTACGCTTAGCGTTTTTCTGTGAAGTACTTCATCTCTTTTTCCATCTTTGTGGACAGTTCTTACGTACATGCCTCAAGATTTTCGAGCGTCTCTAATCAAGCAGCAACGCGACCGCTCCGAGAAGAAGCGGCAAGCCGAGGTAGAAACGCTCTTAAATGGTGGTGGTAGCATTCAGGAAAAATATAATCTACTGTGGAAACAACAAATGGAAAGGTAGAGGGTGGGGCATTTTCTACTGCTTTAACCGGACTGTCTGGACACTATGTAGACGCAAGCAATTGGTGATGCTGGGATCTGCTTCAGGTGTGTACAAGACGCTGATAAGATTTCTCGTCGGTGTGCCTCAGGTCTGTTTTGTACATTGGTCCGGCCCTTGTGTAAGTATGAGCTAGTCCTTTTTTCTTGCAGGTCCTTCTGGACTTCGTGCAACAAATAAATGATCACAACGGGTAAGACAGCATCGAGTCGTCTCTAAATCGTGAATCTGTGCTTGTTTTCGTGTGTGAAGCCCCATGGAGGAGCAACGGGAGCGGTACGGGCCACCACTTTATCAGCTTACTCAACTCGGTTTGCACATACGAATCTTTCTGACTTTGTGGTGGAAGACATTTAATCGTGACACGACGTAAGCAAGCAAGCAAGCAAGCAAGCAGTTTTTCCTGTTACTGACTTTGGTTTTCTGAGCTTGAATGCAGGGCTCAAGACAGCCGCTTGGACTTGCTAGAGGAGTCCGTGAAGCTTTATTCGTCGGAACTCAAGCGTTTTCTGACATTTTTGAGGTATGAAGTCTTTGATTCTGTCCAAAAGCTCTCGTCATTTATCAGGGAAGTTTTCGAGCATTCCCCGTTTCTTATATCGGCGGAAGAAGCAGGAACAAATGGGGGAAAGTAAGCTAGCTGGCTTTGTTTGGATGATCCTGGATAAAATTACTTTTATGCAGGACCATGGTCAATGATTTTAAGGAAACCGTGATCTCCACAGGGAAAACTCACGAGGTGAATCAATTTTTCGTGGTCTTCAGGCATCTCACAGCTCTGTTCTTCCAGGTTCTCTTGCCCGTCGACAGCGAGGGATCATACGTTGCGTGGGAGTTTAAACTGACATCCGGGAAGGTTTGCTCGTCACTCCTGTTCTCGCAGACGGCTTACAAGGCTTGAAATCTCTACAGGACGTTGGCTTTAGCGTCGAATACATTAGCTCGAACGGCGCAAAGATGGTACGTTTGATGATTTCACAATACTTTCGTGATAGCTTTCTCCCCGCTGCAGCAAATGCTACCATATCAACGATATGACTCGCACCAGGTCCGTGATAAATAACTCGTTCATTCGACAAGTTTTAAGCTTGCTTCTCGTTCCAGGGGAACTTCTACTCGCCGGGCGTCGGATCTTACAAACTAGTCTGGGACAACTCCTACTCCACATTCTACAGAAAGGTAAGGCCGCCTAGATCACGCTAGCGTTTCTATTGACGAGCGTGATACACACTTGCAGACCGTGCGGTACAAGGTGGACGCCATCCCTCCCGTCGCGGACGCGCAGAAGCTCGAAGACCAAAATTGAAAAAGGGTATATTCTTCAGATATCTATCTCGGATATTCTACAGAATATTCTTTGGATGGGCTTAGGGCTAGTTTAGTCTAATTGTGGTACTGTCAAGCTTAATTATTCTATAGGATATTCCTATAGAATAAGTTTTGGTGGGAATTCTTAAGTTTAGTTTAGTTTAACTGAGTCACGCTTAATGAGACAAGCTTGGAAAGAGAGATTCGCCTTTGTTGGTATATATGGTATGCGCGTCTGCTGTTGAAACTACACGAGGAATATCGCTTGGGTGGCTGGTGAGCAATCAAACAATTTCTCTCTTGTACCTTTGCGCGCTGGGATCGATTGAGAATCGCTGGCCCCCATGGTGGATGGGCCCCCGCTGCGCTTTGTTCGTCCACCCTGAATCCAAGGCTCATTAAAAAGCTTTCCCAAAGTGCGTAGCGAGGAAAGCTCTCTTTTCTCTCTGTAGCGGGACATGACAAGGTCGTGGTCACTGGTGTGGCTTTCGTGGGTGGGCGATGGACCATCGCAAACCAACCGGCCGCCTCACGCGCTCTCTCATTGACCGGGCACAGCCTTTCCTCACGGCTTACAACGGGATCTTCATAAGCTCCACTTTTCCGGCGGG
The DNA here is from genome assembly GCF_000143415.4 of Selaginella moellendorffii. Taxonomy (NCBI): domain Eukaryota; kingdom Viridiplantae; phylum Streptophyta; class Lycopodiopsida; order Selaginellales; family Selaginellaceae; genus Selaginella; species Selaginella moellendorffii. The sequence continues at coordinate 45,648 of NW_003314375.1, forward strand.
GGTGACATCCCCCAGGCGCTCGTGAAGCACAAGGTGGCGGACGAGATCAGGTTCCGCTCAACCGACGTGCTGAGTAATGGCGGAGTGAACGTCGGTGGGCACTTTCCGGCCCGACATCCAGTCCCAGCTGGTGGCATTCCTCGATCAGAACCAGTGCCCCTTCACCATCAACCTCTACCCCTTCCTCAGCCTGCAGCAGGATGCAAACTTCCCCCGAGAGTTCGCCTTCTTCGCCGTGCCACCGACAGTCGACGGCGCTCTTTCCTACACCTTCGACGTCTTCGACGCGTCGTATGCGGTGGCGACGGAAATGCGTCGCATGCCTTCAACAGCTACTACCAGCTCAAGAGCCAGGTCGGGAACAGCTGCTACTTCGATGGCCTCGGCAAAGTCACGGACGTGGATCCGTCGCAAGGGGATTGCAAGTTTAAGATTGGGATTGTGACGGCCTCGTCTCCTCCTGGATTGTCGGCGGCAATGTCATTGTTGGCCGCCTCCTTGGCGTTTCTCTTCTTGCTTTTCTAAGTAGGCCTCCAAGCTGGAACGTTCCATACCAATTGGACTACCGGTAGCGATCGCTACTGGTAGTCTAATTGGTATGGAACGTCCAGCTATCACAGCCTCGCAACAGTTCGCTGCTCGTTGGGAAATCCAGGGAGCTGGTGCGCTGGTGCGCGTATGTCAATATAAAGGTTTTGCAAAGTCTTAGGGCATGGCGGAGATGGAGGGGGACGAGTCATTTTTGAACGCGCTGTGGGAGAAGGCACGAATCCATTCGGAGTTTGTGGAAATGCCTGTGCATCTGGTAGCTAGGTACTTCATTCCTCCGACTCCACAGGACAAAGCGGCCACACTTCGCTCCTTCCTGAAACAACTTGAAGGTAAGAAACGGCTTCCGAGCAATACATTTGTCACTGGTGCCAAAGATCGTTTTTTCAGGTAAAGAACGGGTTCCGAGCAATACATATGTCACTAGTGCTAAGGATCCTACCAGTAAGAGACAGAGCGCAATCAGCAGGTATAAACCGGTTTGTGTGCAGCCGGAGACAATGCTAGGCCAGGCCGACCCGATTCTAGTTGCCCTTCGGTGGCTGTACTTGCTAGTCGAAGGAGATAAAGTGCAGCTCACTCATACAACGGACAGCTAGACTTCGGAAGATTAAGGTGGCGGAAGCGGCTTACTACCCTGCTATTCTGTGCTTCCTGGAAGCGGCATCTTTTGGGCAGGAGGGTTTGCACTTTGGAGGAGGGAGACAGGGAAAGGTAAAAGTCGGATCTTCAGGGTTTCGTGAGCACCGAGATGAAGGCTCCAACCGAAGTGAAGACCTCAGTCAAGCACGGAAAGTGCAGTGACCCGACAGGAGTTGAGTCGAATGCACTCTTGATTGGGCAAGAAGCTGAAGACTTGGAATCAACGGAGGGAAATGAGCCTGTGGCTATGGGCTGCCTTTTCTGCCGCATGGACAGGTTCTGGGTGGTGAAATATTTGCGACAAGACGGAAGTGTGGAGGTGAGTCCTGAGTTCCCACGACCGCAGAAGCCCAATGAAACTCCGCAGCAGTTGCCCCTGATGAATCCCGCCTTCATACTGATGAAGCTGAGGGATTTGGACGACAGCGCGAGCAGGCTGGGGAGTGTTAGGCTCTGTGATATCCTTCCGGGCATGCCGTCAGCGGGATTCTCGACGTTGGTTGCATACATGGACCAGCTGCGTGAGATACATGGTCTACGGGTTTCAGTTGTTCGTTTGCATGGAGCACTCAACGATGATATCAGCATCTCAGACCTGAACATCGTCGCTTATGGCCACAAGTCGCTTGTCATGCTCAGGAGATCGCGCTCAACGGTGTTGAAGATATGTTTGCCTGCAGATGCTGGCACCGAGAGAGCGATACATTCAGCATCGGATGATCATCCTAATCTGCGGCAACTACTGAAGTGGGGGACTGTGGACGTCGGGAACAGGGAGGGTGTTTTCCAGTTTTTGGAGTTGGACGGATTTGGGGAGCCTTTCAGTGCGAAGCATGTAAGTGATTTAGCTTCAACTGGGATGATGTGGAACCAGGCATTCGAAGGTCTGAGGCATCTTCACGGCAAAGGCATCTTGCATCGAGACGTGAAGCCAGACAACATGCTGGTGTTTAAAGGGAATGTATTGAAGATCAATGACTACGACGTCTCCTGTTTCAAAACTGATCGTCAGGAATTGAGGAGAAAGGTTGACACTCGCGGCTATCACTCGCCATCCTCGATGCAGCCTTACAAAGAAGGAGACGACATCCTATCCCTTGCTCTGGCGTTCTATTCTGCAAAGCTCGGCATCACAAAGTCTTCAAGGGGCGCTTGCAGATCTTACGATGCTGTTTGGATCCGCGCCTGTTCCCTGCTTGCATGAGGATGGCAGTTGAGGATGCTCTGCGGAAACTCGGCCTCGATCAAGAACAGGATGATGAAGGCAACGAAGAAGAAGAAAATGACGACGAAGATGAAGATGACGACGAGGAAGGTTAAGCAGAGCATCGTCAGTTGTGATTTTTTTTTGTACTTATCTTTCTTATTTTATTTTTCTTGTCTTGTTTTTTCTAGTAGAAAGCGGTCTAAATGTGACTATGAAGTTATCATAGCAACGGCAGACTCCACCATTTCGATGACTTTGTTAGCAAAGAAGATGGAATGATTGAAGCGAGCAAGCAACCAAAGAAGAATGGGAGTTTCAAGCAAAAAAGGGAGGACTGACTGATTGAGCTTGGAAAGTTTTCCATGATGTGATCTGAGTCACAGCAAGACCGGGAAGGCACAATTAACGCGAGATCCAGTGTGAATCTCCAGCCACACGAAAACAACTTAAAGAATGGAATTTGACCGGCAGCACATCAACCAATGCAAATATCCGACCAAACCCACGCGAAGTACCATGGAAGCTTTTTGACAAGTGACCAGCCACTGTTTCGAGAAGTGATTCCACAATCCACAAGAGATTCTCGGCTTGGATCCGAGAAGGATGGATGGATTTAAAGCCATGGATACACTGAGAGAGACTTTCTCTTGCCTTCCAGCAAGCCATCCATCCATCCAAAACTTGTCTGACAATGGTGGTCCGGGAGAGACGAATCAAGCAAAGAAAACCCAAAAAAATTAAGCAAAAACAGCGCACTAGGAGCATCATAAACGCAAGCAGGGAAGCAATCGATCGTGACTTCAATGAATAAAATTCAAGCCACGGACCCACAAGGACGCAGAAAGAATCCACAGCCTCACAGCCAAATTCGGATGATCCACAGCAAGCAAAGACAATCCATGAGACAAAGAAAGAAGAAAAGAAAAAAACACTCTAAAGAACAGCGAGGGGAATTAGATCGCCCACCTCTTGCCTTGTCTCTCTTAAGTAACCGAAATGATGATGACGATGATTGATGGTGGTTTCCGGGGCCTCCATTGTTTACTCCAATTTGTCTAATGGTTGCCACGAATTCGATGACACGGGATCTGATCCAAGAAAGAAAGTTGCGTGAAAGAGAAAAAGAAAGGATCGGGATCATCAGGCGCAAGAACACGACAAACCAGAGCAATGCACAAAAGGCGAAACTTAAAAGGAAAAAACCGCGATGACTCTCTTTCCACAGACAAACACCACATCTATAGCTCGTGAAGAGCGCGAGCGAATTTCCCTGAGGATCTTTTCCGAAGACTAAACAACCAATGCCATCAATCCGGAGGAGCCAAATTCCCCTCCCCTGATCTACGCTAGGCGGCGGACCTTCTTTCCTTTCTACCAAAAAAGAAAGACGAAGAAATCCTCTACTCCAGCCTCCAAGACCCCTCTCTCTCTCTCTCTCTCTCTCCCCTGATCAGATACTTCGCTCGATCTAGCAAAGAAGAAGCGAAATTCCACACCTGCATCACCGATCTGTGCTGGAATCACGCCTTCATGACCGCGCAATTGTAGACGAAGTTGTCGCCGACGGGGCTCGCCTCCGCGACGCGCCGCCACAGCACGCCGCCGGATCGCGCCGGGCGGCACGCATCGATGAACGGCACATCCAGCTCGGAGCCGCCGATGAGCCACACCTCCTCCCCGACGCCCTTAAACCCTAGCCCCCATCCATGGGACTCGGCATTTGCCCGCCGCCCCGCCGCCGCATCCAGCACCGTCCACCTCCCGCCAAACTTCTCATACCTCTTCAACAGACCGTTGGGATGATCCCACGCGTACAGCACGTCGCCCACCACCGCCACTAGCGGCGGCGCCACCGAGCCTCTAAACCGCGACACGCTACTCTCCGGCCAAAGCCCCGGTATGACCGTCCACCGCCGAGTCCTGGGATCGAACCGCTCACCTGCCGTGACCGGCTGATCTCGGCCGTCCGTCCCCCCAATCACGTAAAAGCAGCCGTCCATCACGAACCCCGAGCACTCCTTCCGCGCGGTATGCATGGGCGGTAGCGCGCGCCAGCGCCCGGCGCCGCTGCAGTACACCTCCGCGTCGCGCAGCGGCGTGCTGGTCCCAAACCCCGCGCCGCCGGCCACGTACGCCATGCCGCCGAAGCTGGCGGACGCGAACTGGCACCGCGGCGTCGTCATGGGCGGCGCCGCAGACCACTCGTTGCGGTCCGCGCGGTACCGCCAGATGACCGGGTGCATCCGGAAGTTGTAGAACGAGGGCCCGACCACCAGGAGCTCCCGCCCGGCCACGAAGCACTCCTTATCGTTGTCCGTGAAGATCTGGTCCGCGGGAAAGGCCGGGAGGCGATGCCAGGCCATGAGAATTGGATCCAGCGCGAAGAAGGGGCCGCCCATGGCGAGTGTGATGTAGAGCCAGGGCTCCGAGATGCCGTCGTTGGATCGGATGGAGAAGATTTGGTCGGGGCGGAGGGCTTGATTCCACTGGCGCGACACGAGGCGGAGGCGGGGGTAGAGTCCGCGCGGTACGCGCGCGAGGCAGCTCTGCGCCACGCCGCGCGGTAGCCCGGGGATCAGTGCCTGGTCTCGATCGGGCTCCTCGTCGGAGGACATTCTTTCTTGTTCTTCGTGCTCGTGAGCAAAAACCCTAAACCCTATTTCCTCCCCCGATCTTCTTCTGGGCGCGGCAAATCCATCGCTATACCCAGCGCCCTGATCCATCTGGAAGCTCTCCTCCCGGGCGATCCATCAGTCCGCGCGAGAATCTCGAGAAAAGAATGAATCGATCGATCCGATAGCTAGCTACCTACATTCTTGGCGTAGATTGCTCGCTTCACTTCCCAGATCTGCGCGATCGCTGCGAGAAAACAGGGGAGGGAGAAAAGAGTATGCCCAAAAGAAAAGTATAGCGGTCGACAGATCGTAGTACCCGGACTCCAGAGCTTCGGAAAAAGAAAAGAAGAGAGAAATTTAAAACACTGGCAAGATCCACTGCTGGGCTTGATTGATCAAGACGAGAGAACCAAACACTCGAGGATGCATAGAGGAGCCAGGAAGAACACCAAGACCAGAAGAAAAAAACTGGAGCGAGAGGAAAAAATCTCTTTCGCTCTTCCACTGTAGCTCCTACTGCTGCTGCCGTCAATCTACCAATCTATCAAACTCTTAGCCCTGGTCCCCCTATCAAATCATTTTTTGGATGAGTCTCTGTGTTCTTCGTCTTCGTGCTAGCAGCAGCGAGCGCGATTTCTTCCGGAATCGCGGCGGCCAGATTGGATTGGCTTTGCTCCCGTGCCCCAGACAATCTGGGCAAGCAAGAACGCGGCCGGAATTGGAGCTGCCGCTGTGCCTCCTGGCTCCAAACAAAATCTGTGCAGCGCGGGGAGCGAGCACAGCCCAGCCACTTGCCCTGCGCGTCTTGTGTGTGCTTTACCGTGCCGTGCAAAGCAGAGGGCGCGAAAGGATAGAGGAGAGATTTGAGGAGGAAGAAGAGGCAGCCCTATAGCTAGCCAGTCTCGATTCACGAGCGAGCAGCGAAAGAAAGAGGAGAGAGAGAAAGAAAGAAAGAAAGCGCGAGAAATGCAATTGGGGGCAAGGAAATCCCTAAAATCTCTGGTACCGCGCTGCTCTGCTACTGCGCAGCTATCCAATCCATCCCTGCGCTGCTACTACCGCGGTACTGGCAGCACTGCACTGCGCCTGCTGTACAATCGCCCTGGCTGCCGCCGCCGCCGCCAATCTGCGAGAAAAGGAGCACAAGCTTAAATAAATGCCCAGACTCCCTGATTGCCCTAAAAACAGGGGACCAATTTTGCCCTAAAAGCAGGGGAGTTCCAATGTTCTCTTTTCCTCTTCTTTGGCAATCCAGATAGAAATGGTTTTCTGCAATCTTTGGCAATTCTCGTTTCTTAAATCCAAATGGTTCTCTTTCCCTTTGGAAATCCAAATGGCTTTTCTTCTTCTTTGGAAATCCATCAAATCTTTTGCGCAAATGCTTTGATCGATTTTCTTTTCGCTCCATCTAGTCCTGGACTCCACATTGAATGCGCGGTGTTAAAACCTTTTAACAGCAATGGCTAGAGCGGCATGAAAATCAAAATACCCGTCGCTAGTCTCTCTCGGTTCATGTGTACTGCGATGTCCCTCGCGCTGCGAAAATTTCTACCATTATAATCACCATTTGGACCGATGATAGTTGCGGTCACACTCACCTCTCGAGTCGAGCAGCGCAGCGCGGTGGTGGTGGTGGTGGTGGCAAAAAAACTCTCAGCTCCATCTCCACAGCTCCAGTGCTCCAGGCACAGTCTTTTCACCTCCCTGATTGGTTTTTACTCCTTGTTTAATCCTCGAGTGGAGAAAGAGAAGATCGATCCCTGTGGAGAAGTCAAAGCGGAGCTCGTCAAACTGGGCGAGACTACGAATGCGAATTTAAGCTGGGAGTGTGTCGCAGTTATGAGCACATACCTGTGGAGCGCAAGAATGTCCTCTCAAGGCTCCCCCTCTGAGATGCTGTCGCCGGCTAAGCCAGCAAGCCCCGGATAGCGACCCTCGTCGTCGGCGACGGCTCCAAAATTCCACATTGCGAGTTCCAAGTTTTTCCAAGTTCCAGCCATCCGGTCCGGTCGAGAAGAAAGCAAAGCGTCTCTCTCTCTCTCTCTCTCCTCCAGCTACCTGTGTATACGCCCAAGTTAATACGTCACTCAATCGAGCGAGAAAACGAGAGAGAGAGAGAGGAGAGAGAGAGAGAGTGAAAAACGAGAAAAATTCTCACGCACCGCAGCTTTGATGCCAGAAAAATCTCTCTTTTGATCTTTTCATCCTTGATACCCTTTCGTCTTCCCTGCCATTTTCAACCACATGTCGAAAGATTTCGAAAGCAAAAATCGGAGATTCTTACGGAGAGTCGTGAGTGTTGAGGCGTACCAGCACCACCACTACTGAGCAGCAGCACACAGCGAGGCGTGTTTCCCAGCTATTATGTTGTTTGTCCGAATGACTCCAACTTTTTTGGAATCAGGAACGCACGCAGATGACAAGGCTGGGTGTCGAATCTCAGTCGTGTTGTTGTGTGTGTCGAGCTGGTCTGGTCCGTCCATGATAATGGAGGAGACTTGGAGGAAAAAGATGAGAGCTTCCCGGTTTGACTTGCCTGGCCAAAGAAGAAAGTTAGATAGATGGAGAGATAGAAAGCGTGCAGGCAGAGCTATGAGCTACTGCGACAGTAATCAAGACACATATACATACGTGTAGCGTGTTCCAGATAACAAGACTTCCTTTCTCGTCAAGGAGCTCTGCCCAAGGCCCGAGTTAAAGAGCGCCCTCTATCAAATCAGCAGCTGTGAGTGTGTGGAGCATCTCCAGGAAAAATCAAAAGGGAATTTTTCTTACTTGGTGATGAGGTAAAAGCGAAGCTATGAGGAGTTTACCTGGGGAAAGGACGGAATTTTTTGTCATCCGGACAAAGCATTTGTACTTTTGACTTGGATAGATTTCCTGGACTGCCAAAACATTTGTCCAAATTCTAGAAATAAAGGATGGAATGTTTTGCTACTTACACGAAAACGTGATGCGGTCCGAGAAAGCCGTGACGACGAAACGCACGAAAGCTGACATTCGTGGCATGACTTAAGCTTATCCAGCCTCGGAAACACAAGAAACGTTTTTGTTGCTCTTGGAGATAGAATTTCCATGGCTGGATTTCAACTAGAAAGAAAAACAAGTCAGAATCAAGAGAACCTCACGGAAACGAACAAAGGTGTCCTTACTCCAAGAGAGATATGAAAAGATGTGCTGGAGATGGAACCACTACAGCGTCATGTGTGCACAAGTCCAAAGGAGAGCCATCGTGATCGACTGGAATTCTTGATCAGACCATATCTTTTGGTTATAAGATCCACTGCAGAAGAAAACAAGTTCGTCAAACTTTCAAGAGAAGAAAAAAGTACTGCATAAAAGGCATCGCGACTCGTCTGGAAAAAAGCATCCCAAGTCTCATAAAGATTTTCCAATCCTCAAGAAAACAGTAGATTCTTACCATAAGCTCGTCATACTTTGGAAGTTTTGATACGGTGATGTCTGGAACACAAAACGAAATAAAAAGGAGTCACGCAAACAGAGAACTGTGATTCTAAGTTCGCTAGAAAGAAATTTATAGAGACTCGCCACTATAGGTAGCACGCTCAACGCTCTTAATCTACAAAATGTTCAAAGGAAAGTAGAAGTTAGCATCAGCCGAGAATTCCTTCTTCGATCTAGAGGAAAAGTTCTAAGGATCTCGAAAGAAATTTAAAGGAACTCACCTATAACAAAGGAAAGAAATTTGTATAATTCAAACGCTAAGCTCACACCAGCTAGAGAGAAAATTCCTTCTTCTATTTAGATTCTAGCTTGATTTCTAGAGGAAGATCTCCAGAACCTTCCATCAGCAAGGATCTACCCGCATTTCCTCCCTTACCTATTTTTGCGGGCTAAAAAACCCTAAACCCTAAAAAGATGGATGCCTTGCGAGCTCCTCCTATTGTTGGATGCCCATGCCCGACGCCAACGATCGATAACTCGCCGCCATCTCTTGCATCGCTCAGCCGGATTGGATGCAAATTTCCGCGTCTAGGTACTGCGCTGTGGAAATCCTGGCTGATTCTGGCTTGTAGAGAGCAGCAGTGTGAGATCTAGATGGAGCAGCGCCCGGATACATGCCGTTGCCAAGGTGAAGGAGATCGAGGGCTCCATTCTCGCCGCTGATGGCCTTCGATTCGCTGTGGTGAGTAGAAATTTTTCTCTTTGGTTTGTTCCTTTCGTGATTGATCGTGTGTCATTCCAGGTTGCTGCTCGATTCAATGATATAATCACAAAGCCTTTGGTCGCTGGAGCGCTAGAAGCTTTCCATAGGTACTCCGTCAAGGAAGAACACATCGAGGTAAAGGGCTCGTGGTCGTTTTTTTTTTTTAGTTTTTCTTTTCTTTGTTCTTCAGGTGTTCTGGGTTCCTGGAAGTTTTGAAGTTCCTATCGTCGCACAGACTCTAGGAAAATCGGGGAAATTCGATGCAGTAGTCTGCATTGGTGCTATTGTAAGTGCGATTTCTCCTCGTCGTCTCCTCTTGATTTTTCTTCTTCGTTTTTTCGAAGGTGAGAGGTGCTACAAGCCACTACGACGCTGTGGCGAATTCTGCTGCGTCGGGAGTTATGTCGGCATCGCTGAATTCCGGTACTTGGTTGCTCAATCCTTGGTTTTTCTCTCATAGTTTTTTGTTGTTGTTTTTTTTTGTTTTTTTTCCTCAGGAGTTCCATGCGTTTTTGGTATTCTAACTTGCGACTCCATGGATCAGGTTTGTCTAGAATTCTTTATCTCGATTCACCAGGAACAATCTCACTATCTCTCCAGGCGTTTGATCGCGCCGGTGGCAAAGTTGGGAACAAAGGAGGCGAAGCTGCCATCACGGCGGTGAGTAATTCATTCATTCATCGCTAAGCTAGATCTTTCTTGACAATCTTTTCCGTGTAGATCGAAATGGCATCGCTGCTCAAGCATCACGTCCACAAAAAACTTGTAAGAAGTGCTTGAAGATATCAAGTCTAGCTTCCATTTTTCTTTACCACGGATAAAATCATGGATCTTTTTCCGAAGTCTTCGCTAAAACTTGATCAAAGGCGCCATCGTGATTGAAAGTATCGATTGGTTTTATGATAACAATGAAGCGCTAAAAGGTCTCCCACGTGGCAGAAGTGGCTGTGCCACGTTGTGGTGATCCTAACCGTCGAATTTGCTAGGGTCGCAACTGACGGTGGATGTTTGTTCGCTCGCCCGCCCTTCTTTCTTCAATGCGCAGCAAGAATCACTTTTGCGGTGGTGGTAGCGGTGGCGATCATGGATGATGAATCATTGCGGGGATTTCACGCTTCTAGGGTAGGAGGAGGAGGAAGAAGAAGAAAGAGGAGGAGGCGCGGTGCCTTGAAGAGGATTCTCTTGCGGCAGCGAGCAAATCGGCCCAAGACTCGAGGCGATGACTACGGGTGAGGGATCTTGATGCGAAATATCATGCCCTGGGGAAGGATCGCATTGATCGCCAAGCTCTCGCGCTCACCCTCCTCGTCGGCGCCGATCGAGATGGGTGCGTGCTTCTCAAGAACAGAATGCCCTTGCGAGGCGAGGAGGAATTCATCGGTGGCGCCAGCGGCGGAGATCTCCGGCAGCACGCATTTCGTGCGCCTGTCCGGGCTCGCGATCTCGCCTTTCACTGCGAGGGTCCGGATCGCATTGCAGTTTAAGGGAATCCAGCCGGATCTAGTGGAGCCGCAGCACCAAGATCCATCGGCGTGGCTGGATTTCGAGAGGTTTCCAGTGTTGGAGCATGGATCGGACACGATCTCGGGCTCATCGGACGCGATCCTTGACTACATTGACGGGAAGTTCAAGCAGCCGCCTCTAATCCCATCGTGGAAGCTCAAGAAAAAGATCCGGCAGTGGGTAGCGTTCGTGAGGGACGTTTTCACTCCTCTGGTCCTGGAGGCCTGGAAGAACAAGGATCTGCGGCTGGACAACGATTTCCACGCGAAGTTCTCCGCGGCATTTGGGAAGCTCAACGCTGGGATCGCCGAGAATTCCAGTGGGGGGAAGTTCTTCATGGGTGCAGCCATGACAATGGTGGACGTGTACCTGGTTCCATTCCTGGAGCTTGTGGAGCCTCTCAAGTTCTTGCATGGGATCAACGTTGGCGACGAGAACACGAAGCTAGCGGATTATATCCGCGAGATGGGAAGATTTCCGAGCTATTCTCCAGTCTCGGCAGACAAGGCAACGCTCCATGGCTTCGCTTGCAAAGAGCTCGAGGATCGCTCGCAGGACGCTCCAGCAGTCGCTTACACCGTGCTCCAACACTTGAGTATAGTCCGCCACCTTGAGAGGCTTGTGGACGTTTCGGACGGGGTCAGAGATTTCTACCACGGCCAGGGGAAATCTAAGCAGAAGAAGAAGTCTAAGCCTCAGGTGGCGCAAAGGGGCTCAACGATGATTCAAGTTGGCATTGCCACCAAGCTCAAAAATGCTGCCAGGGACTACGATCGATTGCTGGTCTTGATGCAAGAGCACGCTCAGATGGAGGAGAAGGTCATATTCCCCGCGCTTGAGAAAGCCGAACGAGGTGCGTATCGTGTGTTTCAGCTGAATGTGAGCGCTAGGAAGTTTTACTTGAGAGATCTTCCCACTTGCATTTGCAGATGGAAAGACTTTTGAGAGTTTGGCACAGTTTTGTCCGGTACTAGAACTTTTCTCGAGGTTCTGCTGTTAGCTTTTCATCGATGTTCTTACAAGTTTGTTGGTTCGACTTTGAGCAGGGGTGACGAAATTTGCAAATGAGGATCACGCGAGAGATTTTCCGATGATGAACGGCGTCCGAGAAGACATCAAGACTGTGATGGTTTTAGAGCAAGGCAGTTTCTCGCACATTGAAGCTTTAAGTGCTCTCGTAGACAAGCTGCGGACTCTCAAGGTAATTGTTTTGTTCGCAGTTTTTTCTTCGTTTTAGAGCTAATTCAGTTTTCTCCAGGGTTCGACAGTGAAGCATTTCCTTGACGAGGAGAGAGAGCTGTTGCCGTCGCTGGAGGTTGCCGGTGTGGATGCTAGGAAGCAGGAACTTTTAATGGCTGACGGGCTAAGCTTGATGGGAGCCTCTCATTCACATCTCCTCCCCTACTTGCTCTCCGCGCTGCTGCCCCACGAGATTCATCAGTACATGGTATTGCTGCAGAGATCGTTCAGAGAGCAGCAGGGCAAAGTGGAAAGGGTCGTGACCATTCTTCGCTCTGACGACGAGTTTCAAGGCGTATGGCAAACCGTGCAAGACAGAGTTCCACTTGTGGCCGCTGATTCTGTTGTCGCGAGTCCTTGAACCCTCTTCAGAACAGGTTCGGCTTTCTCCCATTTTGTTTTCTTCCCTTCGCAGCTTTTCTGCCTGTCGTGGTGTGTGTCGTCGTGAAGTTTTTTGTGTAGAGTTATCGCCCATGCAGGTGTTTGTTTCGTTTTCTCAGAGTCTTTTCAGTCTACGGCTTCGTTCTCTCAGAGTTTCACCGCAGAGGGACTGGTCAGTCGTCTTGCTTGAGGTTTGGAGTTCTTCCCCCGGGAACTTTGGCAGGCTTTCTTTCCTTGCCTGGGTTATTTTGTGGCGTCGTTCATCAAGACCACCACCACCGCTTGCTTGCATCGTCGACTCGTCGTGCGGTGTGTGATGGTGGTCGTTATTGATCGACCACCTACAGGCTACAGAAATGAATTCAGGATTTCTGGGGTTTTCATGGGAAGCATCCAAGCTTGCTAGCTATTTGCTGGGAAGCGTCTTAATTTGTGTGTCGGGACCACCCACAGATCTGGCTGGCTGGGCTGTGGGATGAGTTGGTTTTTCAGCTTCTTTGTGCTGCGAAGAACAGAGGATCCGACAAACGAGAGGCCGTAGCAATCGCCCAAGCCAGAAATAAGGTGAGAATTTATTGACTGATTGCTCTAAGCACTGCATCACTTTTGGCAAAATCTCTCCAGGTGGCGGAATGTCGCGAGTGTGATCCTTTTGGAGCTTCTGTTGTGAGTTTTTGGAGGTGAGTGAAATGTGTATGTACATTCTCTAATGTCCCATAGGGATTTTACAAAATCCACAATTTGAGGCACGAAAAATTCAGTGTTACTCGTGGTCAAGTGACTTCTATTGAAACTAGAGCCACCCATTGGTGAGTTCCATGAACTTTGGAGAAGTTTGCCCTTGCCCTCGCTTTCATCTTTTGAAATGGTTCTTCTCTATATGTGATTTAGGTGGTGGTGACTGCTGCAAGAGAAGAGATGGGTCATGGGTGTCAAGAAAAAAGGGAAAGGCGGTCAGAGAAAGAGAAAGAGAAGCAGGTAGAGCAGCCTTTGGGGCGCTGTTTTCTTGCTCCAGAGCCAAATGGAGCCCTAAATGTTTTTAGAAATGACGAATATTCTTACAAATTATGCTCTGTGAAGCCCTAAAAACAGGGGATGCGTGTAGCTCGCGGCATTTGTTCGTTTTCGTGGTGCAAATGTGAAAATTGATGCCCGGGGATTGCCTGTTTGGATCATCCGCGGCGTTATTTACACGGAAGATTGATGAATCGGCGATGATGGAGAGAAAAAAATCCACTATCCAGCTACGAACCAATTAATTTCGCCCATGCGCTATTTTGCCCTCTCTCTGTCTCCCTCTGCCCTAAAGGTGGATTCCCTACCAAGTTTCGCGCATTCATTCGGCTGGCTGCCACGTGGACGCCTGGGATGAATAGGTCCCATGGCCATAGCATGGTCATGCTGATGGCGGTTGGCTTCCACGATCGAATGAGCCCATGACGTGGACTGGTCCGGCTGCACCCCGTTCGTTTTTACCAGTCTGGTAGGAGTCGTTTTCACACCGGCGGCGTTTAAATTATGGAGCGCGGGTGTTTTAACAGCTTCCATTAATGGCTGTTAAAACAGGGTATTAACCATTTTAGCGGACGTGGCTGCCATCATGCCCATGTCATGTATGTGTATGGGCATGTGTATGTATGTCTTTTTTTTTTTCATCGTAGCTAGGAGGTTTGGCTATGGCGGAAGGCGCAAGATTGAAAGAAAAGAGAGATAGATGCCGCCGACGATCCAACAATGAGTTTCTGCTAGATGATGGCGTGGTGTAGAAGCTCCTCCTTCTCGATTGACTGATGGATTGATCTCACCGCCTTGCTGCGCTCTCTCTTTCTCCCTCTCGCTCTCACAGAAATCTTTCGCTTTCTTTGATGTTTTGTGGCTGATTCATGGCCGCTGCCGCAAGAAATCCTCGATTGAGTGGACCCAGGCCGCTAGAGATCGAATCAATTGCGCCCGGCACCAGGCTTGCTTCCAGATTCATCCACCAGTCGATCGATTGATCGCTCGTTCTTCAAATACTCGCCTCCTTCCCCGCTACCAGGGAGTAGACGAGCATCGCAAGAAAGAACAGGGGACCCTCCCATCGCTGTTCTTGCCGATATTCTTTCTTTCTTGTTCTTGTTCTTGGAGTTCTTGGTGCTCAATCCGGGCGCGTTCTAGAGGGTTTTTTCTTTTTCCTTGCGACAAAGACAAGGAAGAATCGGTGACATTCCAACAACCAAGCTGGAAATCCCGGCGGTCGACGGCGTCGGCTCCAGGTATGTAATTGCTCCTTCCAATTCGCTCCTTTACCTGCATTCTCGCCAATCTTCCAAGATCGCTGTTCTTGAGCGTTTCCTCGGCAATCTCTTAAGAGATCGCGAAAATCTTCTCTCTTTTCTCCCAATTCTCGCGTGATTCTACCGCGTTCTTCGCTGGCTGGCTGACACACGAAGCAATGAGGATCTTGGTCTGGTTTCGTGGCTCTTCTTCCAAATTAAAGCTGTCAGTAGCGATCTCCTTGCGCTGGAATTGGATTTTTTCGCGAGCAATTCATAGCTTGGATTTCTTGTCCCATCCATTGCTGTGCTTGGTTTCTTCCCTCTCTTTCTTTCTCTCTTTTTGTTTATATCATTCCTTTGTTCTTGAGAACTACTATCTAGATTCTAGAATGGAAGAAAAGTCTCTAACTCGATCGATCCATCGCTTCCAGGCCGTGGGCGGGCTACATGAAGCAGCTGAGATTGAAAGCCCAGAGCCGGCTCTTCGGCAAGATCGATCCCGCCAGCTCCGCGGATTTCTCCTACGTCGATCCTCCTCCACCACCTCCAAACTTCGCGGCCGCCAGCTCCTCCGCGAACTACAATTCCTCGACGCTCTCGGCGGTGCTGGAGAGCGATCGCCATGAGAGAAAGGAGGAGGAAGAACAGGGAGAAGGAGAGATCCATCGCCAGAATCAAAGCCACCAGCGGCACGAGAGTATGTGCAACTTGCTCGACTACGAAGAACACATCATGCGGCGGAGAGATCAAATGGATCTCCGGCAAGAGATCGAGCTCAAAGATGGCGACCAAGATCAGCTTCCGGTCATCGCTCTCATGCTCACCACGCTCCGCCGCTCGCTTCTCACTTGCGCCACTATTGACGATCACGAAGGTGGCGGCTCCGGCAATGGAATGGACATAAGCTGGCCGACCAACGTGAGGCATGTCACGCACGTCACCTTTGATCGATTCAATGGTTTTCTCGGACTTCCCGTGGAGTTCGAGGTGGAAATCCCGAGACGAGCTCCCAGCGCCAGGTACGTACCTTTGATCTTCTTTCCTTTGGTCTTTTCTCTAGTTTTTTTTTTTCTTGCTTGGTTTGTACTCCCGTTTGTTTGGTTGTTTGGTTTTTGACTATACAGTACTCCTTGTTCTTGGTGTTGGTGTTCTTCGTGGTTTTCGAAGTTTGCCATTTGTTTATGCTTTTCTAGTTTTGGTGGTGGTTCTCTATAGATGTGGAAATGTACTAAGTTCGCGTTTGTTGTTTTACCTGGCAGTGCGAATGTTTTCGGTGTTTCTCCCGAGTCCATGCAGTGCTCGTACGATTCCAGGGGCAATAGTGTACCGACCATTCTGCTCCGGATGCAAGATCGGCTTTACAGTCTCGGTGGACTCAAGGTGAGACCTGAGCTTTTATGGATTCCTTCCATCGCTTTCAGGTGTTGGAAGTACTCGAGAATTAGTCCGAGTAGCAGCAATATTTTATTGCCTTTTCTTTTCTCCTCTTCTTTGTTGCTTACTTTTGCTCTTCGTTTCTGTTATTCCAGGCCGAAGGCATCTTCCGCATAAATGCTGAGAACAGCCATGAAGAGCATGTGCGTGAGCAACTCAACAAGGGCATCGTACCATTTCATATTGATCTCCACTGCCTAGCTGGTCTCATCAAGGTACATATCAAAGTTCTCCTTCCTTTTCTCTCTAGCTTGTCTGATCGACGGATCCACTGGTGCTAAACAGGCTTGGTTCCGAGAGCTTCCGACTGGCGTTCTCGACACACTCTCGCCGGAGCAAGTGATGCAGTGCCACACCGAGGAGCAGTGCGTTGCGGTGGTCAAGCTGCTCCCACCCATGCAAGCAGCACTTCTCGACTGGGCCATCAATCTCATGGCCGACGTCGCGCAGGAGGAGGCTTTCAACAAGATGAACGCTCGCAACGTTGGAATGGTCTTCGCACCAAACATGACACAGGCAAGCTTTTCTACTTTTTAATTTCTCGCGAGTCGTCTTCGTCTTTTTATCTTTTTCTGGCCGAGCACACAGTCAAGTCTTCCCTGGAAATGCTTTGTTTTTTATCCCTTGTTCCGGACAGCATTTGGATTTGTTTGGTCGTCGCGAGTCTTTGTTTTCTCGTCTCGGTTTTTTTTTTTCTTTCTTGTCGCTCCTTTTTTTCGTTCTTTGAGCTCCCGCAGAGCTCTCCAGAGCTTCGCTTTAGTCCGTTCAGGCATTTCAAACGACTGATTGATATGCGGGACTTTGAAAATTCCCGTTTGTCCCTGGCGTGGCTTCGATTCGTGAGCTTTTGGGTGTCTTCCCAAGTAGATTTGCAAGTGCTAGAATTTCTGTTCCTTCGCTTCTCACTGTCTCATCTCTTTAATTTTTATTCTGCTCCGTTCAGATGGCAGATCCGTTGACAGCGCTCATGCACGCCGTCCAAGTGATGAATCTCCTCAAAACGTTGATCCTCCGGACGATTCGAGACAGGCAGGAGGTTCTGCTGGAATCGGGGCCTCCTCTCTCGCTCCAGCCGCCCCCTCGCCGAGACGCCACCAGCGAGTCGAGGGTGGTGGCGAGCTTGAATCCCGCGAACTCCAACTTAAACTCGAGCTCAAACGCCAGGGGCCGCGAAGATCACTACGATGACTACTCCCACTGCGCGAGGTCCCACTCCAAGCAGTCCAGCATCTCCAAAGCTCGCGGAGGTAGCCTCGTCAATAGAATCGATCAACACGTCGAGAGAGTCGAGGCCTGGTAAGAACAAACAGCAAACGAATGAACGCTACAAAAGAAGAGACGAACGAACCTTCTCTTCCGGACGAATAAAAGCTCCCACCATTCGTGGGAAGCACCATACAGGTTTTTCATTTTTTTCTCCTTCTTCGTTTTTTGGCACCTAGCACTGCAAAAGAAAAAAATAAGTAAAAAAGATTGTCGTTTTTGACAGGATCAACAAAAAGCTTACTTGTTTAACAGTAGAAAAGAGTTCTTGACGAAACCAGCAGCTAACTTCACGCTGAAGTGACAGCTCGTTTCACCGCAAGGAACGTTCGGAACTTTCCCTGGCCGCTTCCACAGATTTCCATGCACGAACATAAAACCATGTCCTGGAGCAAACGAGCTCCAAGGAAGAAGAATGTCGTCGTTGAGTTTGATCTTCTCGAGAGATGTCGAGGCCGGCAGAGCGATGGTTTTCCACGAGCAAGGAGCGACGAGCATAGAGATGGAGTCCCCGTTCTCACCCGCTGGAGCAGCGCCTTCCTCCGGCAGCCTGCGAGAAAAGAGCGTGAGAAAGCCATCGCCACCACCACCGGAGCACGAACTCATACTTGTAGCTTTGAGGCTCTCGGTGCTGGAGAAGGCCGCGAGTGGGCTGGGAGTCGTGGCATTCGTCTGGGCGACGGTGGTTTTGCTTGGGGGATTCGTCACCAGCCTGGAGGCCAGGGATTTCTGGATCATCTCCGTGCTGCTGCTCACCGAGGGGACGCGAGTTTTCAGCCGGAGCCACGAGCTGGAGTGGCAGCAAGCTGCACCGAGGATTTCCATTAGAACACGAGCAAAGTCGATCATAAACCATACCCGGCCAACCATCTTTGGAAGCTCCTCGCAGCCGGATCTAGTCCCTGCTCACAAGCCCGAGACAAAGTTGTCAGATAAGAATTCGAGCGATCAAGGCGCAAGCTTTTTCACTGCCAACCGAATCAGTGCTCTCCTTTACGTCATGCAACTCGCGTCGGCTCTCGTCTGCGTTGGGTTGTCGGTCACTCGACTTTCCACTGCAGAGCTCAGCGGAATTTCCACCAAGAACAAGAACCAAGACTACGCTCTCGGTATTTTCTACTCGCTCGTCCTTGCCGAGGCCTTGATCTTTCTAGCGGAGAGAGCTTACTGGGAGTTTCAAGTTGGCTACAAAGGACTGGTTTCTAGGGTGACTCGGGAGTGCCGGCTCGGGACGGATCAAATCGACAACGTCAAGCGCTTTTACTATGAAGTATACTCGGACTGTCTCAAAGGCAGTGTTTTCGATGGACTCGGCATGGATCTTGTGGCCTATGGAATGGATGATCTCCAGGAGAACAACGCAAGGGAGCAACTCGGGGGCGCTTGTATCCTGCTGGCGTTTCTAGAACGGGAGGATCTTGCAGAGGAGACGATGAGGAGAATCGGAACGAAACCGGGAGTTATAGAGCGGCTGATAGAAATGCTTACTTGGAAAGAGAAGTACGAGGAAGATATCCAACGAGTGGCTGCACAAATTGTTTGCCAAGTTGCCTGCCAGAAGAGCGTCTCGTTTAGAATCATCGCCATCGCTGGAGCTTTGGAGAACATTGCCTCCCTTCTTCATGATCGCCAGCTTCGCCTGGTTGGCCTGCGAATCCTGAAGAGAATAGCGACCGATCAGCAAAACTGCGTCAAGATTGGAAACACTGGAGGCATGTTACCGATTCTCGTGACTCTGATCGAGATCAAGGACGGGTTCGAGCTGAAAAAAAAGGGAAGAGATGAGCTCAAGGTGCTGAAGAAATCGCTCCAGATTCTAAAACGCATGGCGACAACAACAGGCTACCAAGGGAAGCTCTTGCGAGAAGACATTGCAAAGGTGGTGTTCACGATCAGGCACCTAAGAAACATCCTCGAGCACGCACAAAACCATCCACTTCTACAAGAACTCGCTCTCGACATCCTCACGAACCTGGCTCTGGACGACTGCGCGAGAGAGAACATCGGCAGCACGGGTGGGATCATCCGGAACATCCTCCAGATCTTTCTACAAGACACGGCACAAGCGACTGCAAACAGCAAGCTACGTTTGTGCCAGAAAGCTGGTGAAGCACTCAACGTCTTGGCGCTGAGAAGCCCGGGAAACTGCCGGAGAATGTGTAGAGGCGACGAGAAAACTCTGGACCAGATCATCGCCAAACTCGCGGACAATCCAAAGCTCGCGACTCGCGCGGCGAAGATCCTTCGCAACCTCTGTGCGTTTTTGAGCCAAGAGGAAGCGCGTAGAGTGGCGACCTCCACGCCAAAACTTCTAGAGTTTATCCTTGTCGCGGAAGGAAAAGAGCTAGAAGCGGCTCTAGGACTAGCAGCAGCCACAGTTCCACACTCAAACAAATCCTCTCTAGACAAACACATCGACTCGAGAGCTCTAGCGCACAAAATCGCGGGGATTCTACGCCGACCACCGCCCTCCCACAAGCTCTTGCGGCTCAGGCGCTACGCTGTGGAGCTGCTCACGGTTCTCGCCAAAAGCAGCGAGAGATTCAAGCGAGAGATCCAAGAAGCGGGCACTGCAATGCATCTAAGACAAATGCTGGACACGATCTCGGACGTGGAGAATTTCTACACCTTCTCGGGGGAGTTCGGACTCACCAGGCATGTCAAGACGATGGAATGTCTTCTCGCGCTCGCGCAGCGGGCGCTCGAAGAACCCTAAAATATGGCGCCCTAAGAATATTCCAAACATTCTTGTGCGATTTTACCCAGTTCTTTTGAATGGTATAGATTTGTCTTATCTGGTTTCTTTTTCCTTTCATCATAAAGAACTGTTATGATTAACTAGAAAATAGAAGGACCATATACCCATGTGGACCCTTTGTTTGCAACTGCCTTGCAAATTGATGCTTGTGCCAATAAGTACGGCAAATATGAAATTCAATTATAGAGCCACTCCAAATTTCAAAAAGAAAGGTGTGGTCCAAAGGCTCAGAGAATAATATCGAGCGAGGAACATTCCCTTGCGAATATACTAGCATCTGGTGGTGGAATATGCCTGCTCCGGCCTTTTATACTGGTCCGAACGCTCAGAAATAATTTGTAGGGTTTTACAGTTCTTTCTTTTGTGCCGCGATTCGATCGATCGTCACGACTGGCCGCATTGTGATTGTGATCGATTCTTCAGCAGGGATTTCGGGAGCGCACGGCCCCGGCGGCATTGATTTCTCCTTGCTCTGCCACGAGCCGAGCTATGATCGTCCTGATATGGCTCCTGCTGTGCATCACCGCCGGGGCCGTGTGCGCGATGGAAAAGCTCCAGGAATCGAGCAAGACGCGGCGCTGGAAGGAGGATCTTCGATGCCTGGCCACAATGTGGTTTGGGAGGATCAAGGGGGAATCGCACAAGCAGCGCCTCGATTCCTTCTACAGCTCCCAGGCCAATGCATGTAAGTTCCAGTCCCTCCCTTTTCCCCCAAAATCTTCCGATATTTCCATCCTCGGCCGAAATTTCTCACGATTCCCTCCTCCAGATGATCACTTCCGCGCGGGATTCCTCCACGGCCGCGAGCAGATGCTGGCTTCTTGCGCGGCGCGCCTCCGCGGATCATCCGACCTCGTCTGGGTTGACTTGGGCGGCGGCACTGCTGAGAACGTCAAGATGATGTCCAAGTACATGGACCTGAGCTCGTTCCGGAAGATCTACGTCGTGGATCTTTGCTCGGCGCTGTGCAACGTGGCCGCGGCAAAGTCCAAAAGATTTGGTTGGAGTAACGTCGAGGTGATTGAGGGCGACGCATGCGAGTTCCAGCCCCGAGGCCAGGCCGCGACACTTGTGACCTTCTCCTATTCATTGTCAAGTAAGTGAAGTGTTTGTACGAGAACTTCTTTTCTCGTTTGTCCTCACTGCGTTTGCTTTCGTTGCTTGTTACATCGACAGTTGGTCTTTTCTGTGTGTGTGTTTTATTGATCAACAGTTTTTTCGCATTGCTGGACTTTTTATATTGTTTCCTTTGGCAGTTTCGATGTGTAACTGTCGCAGCTCGTTTATAATGGATTGGACTGTTTATTCTTTTGCAGTGATCCCACCATTCATGAAAGTCGTAGACAAGGCGTTGACTTATCTCGCGGATGACGGGATCATGGGTGTGACAGATTTTTACACCTCCGCCAAGTATGATAAGCCCAACCGTCAGCATTCGTGGCTTAACCGCTGGTTTTGGAGATCCGTGTTTGACTTGGATGGCATTGACTTGGGGCCGGAGCGCAGAACCTACCTGGAACACAAGCTCGAACCAGGTGTGGTATGTCGTGGTTTGTGCTTTCATTTTCTAAAGCTTAATGCACTGGCTTTGTTTTAGTTTGTGAGTTTAATGGCAGTGGGAGAATTCCTTATGTCCCAGTGTTGGAGGCTCCCTACTACATCTGGATTGGTCGAAAAATCGGACGCCATGGTAAAGGGGGGGCTCGTACTAGTGTTGATTGTCGGCAGCTTAGCTTTTCATTCATTATCTTTTCAGATCAAAACTTGCAGCGGTTTCCGATAAGGGCCTCGGATGATTTGGAAGCCAAACGTCCAAGCTCGTTCCCTCCAACATTTCTGTACTCCTTGTCGTGGGAAGATCCTCGTGAAGATGAGAAGGTTTTGGACATTAATCCATCAGACGTTGTCTTGACACTTACTTCTGGAGGGTGCAATGCTCTGGATTTAGTCCTTCAAGTAAGTCATTTCTCTTCCCTCTGAAGTTTATAATCTCAGCACCACCACATTTTGTCAGGGTGCGAAACAAGTGGTTGCTGTTGATATGAATCCTGCTCAAAGCTACCTTCTTGAACTTAAGCGTCTGGCAACAACGAGGTAAAGCCTCTTGAAAATTCTTGATTTCCTCACATCTGAACTGTGCAGGCTTTCTTTTGAGGATGCCTGGAAAATGTTTGGAGAGGGCGTACATCCAACCTTCGAAAGCTTGCTGGAAAAGGAACTCGTTCCCTTTCTTAGCCAGGGGGCTGTGAATTTCTGGTAAGTAGCAAATTTTCTTATATCTCCGTGTGAAGAGCTGTGTTTATTTATTCCAGGAGAAAAAAAGCCAGGTACTTCAAGGATGGATTGTACTACCACGGTAACATGGAACTTACTCTGCTATGATGCCTCTAATCTACAAAGTTATGCAGGTGGTATGGGTCGACTCATTCGAGCAGTAAGGGCGCTTGCAAGGCTTACACGAAAGGTTCTTCCAGCCAAAATTTTGAGCAAGGTTATCTGAATCTGTTGTTTTTCTTCACAGGAGCGCTTCATCGAGTCTCTTGTTAATGCGCCCACGCTACAACAACAAAGAGAGCTCTGGTATAATGCATCCGCATGCACCAAAAGTAACTGTCTCACTTTGATTGCCTGAGCAGGTTCGCTTGTGTAGGAAACTGGCTATCACAAGCTGGGATTTTTGCGAAGATGGTATCTTTCTTCGTAACCAACAGATTCACGATGTGGTTTTGTGCTGGAGTGTGCAAAGGCCAGCTTCGTCTGCTACGCAAGGAGGGCAACTTATACAAGTAAGACATCTTTCTCAGGCGTGATTCTCATTGAACCACTTGTCCTTTGTTTTCACAGCTACATTGTCCGCTGTCTAAATTCAACAGCTGCGTATTCACATCTCCGAGACAGCAACTACTTTTACCGCTGCTGCCTGACTGGGAAGTTTTCATCTAACTGCTGTCCTCGTTTCCTGGAAAAGGAAAACTTCCACAAACTCAAGGTACTACACACGAACGACTTGCCATGGATTTCAAGACTTTTGAGCTGTGTTGCAGACAAGGCTTGCTGCGGAGGAGTGCCTGTTGATCCGGACAGCCACATTTGTGGAGGAGCTTTCGAAGCGAATGTACACCAAGGTACGTACCTGGAACTTCTTGTTTGGTGAAATGCTGTGTATTGCTTGGTGCTCAGGTGATTTTGATGGACCACGTCGACTGGCTAGAACAAAGCGACGTCGATGTCCTTTGCAAAGCGCTGCAAGCACATGTAATTGTAAGTAGTTGCCAATTTCTACACTGTCGATTACCTCACACTTGTGATTTCTACTTGGTTTTTAGCCTGGAGGCCGCGTGATCTGGCGCAGTGCGTCGCGATCTCCAAGCTACGCCAATTGCATCGAGAAATCTGGATTCAAAGGTTCGAAGTTCTTTCCTTTTTGGAACTGTTTTTGGAAGCTAAGAACCAATTGTTTCTGCGCAGTGATCCAAGTAGCAACGAGCAAGGCTTACATGGACAGAGTAAACATGTACGCGAGCTTCTTCGTGGCTGTTCGCGTGGGTGGATTGGCATCCATCAAAATTCCAATCCATCCATCATCGAGGCTTCACGATCACAAGCTGGATCCTAAAGAACCCGAGTCGCCGGACTCGGTGCTACCAGCGCCATTGTGGATCGAGATTTGATCGATCATTCCTTCCTCTTCTCCACTGACGTCTATCGATTCTTATATATAATTGGAACATAACCATTGCTAATCAGCCCAAGGAATATATTTGGCCCAAACCATATAAATTGACTATCCATCATGGGATCTGCACAGCAAACTCCCGAAGCAGAGGTTATGTAGAATTTGCTGCATCGCCTTAAACATGCTGCATATCAAAAAAAATTTAAAAAATGGTGGTACTCCTTTCATGGCGAAAAACCGCAGCCACCTTCGCAGGACTAGGACTACTTTCCACGATCAATTCAGGTGCATATTGTTGGACTAAAATACCCCCTGAAAGCCAGGAGCGCTGAGCAGCACTAGACCTTGCAGCAGCAACAGATCCAGGAGTGATCATATTATGCACTCTTGGAGCCACAGCATTCCAGGCTTCACACACACAGAATTCCCATGCTCAATGCTAGAACAATAGTTGGAGTTTGAGAAGAAGGTTATGGCATAAAGAAAACAATATTAACAAACAAATATGTTTTTCTTTGGGCATCTTGTTGGAACCTTGGCAAGATTATGATACTATATGGATCGATTGCCATGGCAGGCTGGGGAGGCATTTGTTGCACTGTATTCTTTAAAAATCATGTGCTCTGAAACTGAATTATCAAGTGGTAAAAACTTCAGGTAACAAGTAAACTAGTTGACAAGGTCTTTTATCTCTTGTACTCTAATAACCCTAAAATTTCACTTTCGAAAACTTAACTGCTCGGTCGTGATCCAGCCACAGATGGTGCCTCACATGAAGGCAATACAGTCATGGAGAAAAATATCAAACTACAACACTAATGTCACAATAAATAACCATGAAAGAAAAAAGCAATATAACTTAATATGGTTATGGAAATAAAAAATGAAAATAAAACAAATAGCTCAAATTATATACCAATACAGCTATAGAACTCAAATCTCCCCTTTCTTACCAAATCATAATTAAAATTTGAAAACACTCTAATTTCTTATGTAGCTTTGTTCATAGAATGGTCACTCTTTTCATATCATCCTCAATTTCTTATGTAACTTTGTCCATAAAATGACCATTCCATTGAATTAACAACTCTTGAGTTATTTTATAGTGTATTTTCACTAATCTTTAAATAAGAATATTGGCCAAACTAACCTTCTCAACATCAATCTTTAAGACTTGGATGACGGATTGATCTATAACATCACTATAGTGTATACATATTTTAAGTTTGCTTACATGGAACATTAAATGAATTTTTGAACTAATTGGCAAGTCTAAAATACTGTAAAATCATCCAAGGCCCACAATACTGTGAAGACAATGTAACACTAACCTCCTTTCAGAGACTATTTTACATTTAACAGTTTAAAGAAAACTTCATTACCAACTTTGTACTTTTTGATAATGATGATGCTCATCAGCTAATCTTTTATCTTTTTCTTAAGCTTGTTTCATGTTCAACTTTGTCAACTTAAACTTATCTTGTATATCCTCTAAGAAATCACAAATATAAAACACCCAAACCAAAGTTAAATTTAAACTCATGGAAAACCACATTAGCTGATTAATGAGCATTATTATGAGTAAATTTAAAGTGTGTTTACAGTCTGGTGATGTCATATCATAATGGAGCTTATGATTTGGCTTCACCTAATTGCTTTCCAGCCTCCACCCATATATCTAGCATTGCAATTGAAAGTTGAGCCAGAAGTCTCTTCGTCTCAGCACCAAGGAAACAAAAGTTGGGTTCAAAACCATAAACTGTTATTGTCCACTATCTTCTTGCCATAAGCTTCGTCATCCTGCCAGATCCTTCCTTTGTTGGCACTAGCTCTTTAAATTTTGGTTCTTGGACACTGATGAGGACCGTCACCACTTTGATTTGGATTGCTGCGACTTGCATGTTATTGTTGGCTTTGTACATGATTACAATGCAGCTGCTCAACTCCCCCTGCTTAACCAGCATTTAAACTGTTAATAGAGATCGCAGCAGATTCATCCAGGCCGCTGCATGCCTCGTCAACCTGTGCCTCCCCCCAGCCCAGCAATCGTTGGAGATAATCCCGGAGAGGAATGCGGCATAAGTAGTAGTCACCCTTGTACAAGCTCCAACAAGCTTGCAGCAAGATGAGCTTCACTATGAATTCCCCCCGATGTCCAGCATCCACATAGCCATTGTAGCAGCCGTTCAGGAACAGCCCTAGAGCAACTTCTAGAGGCTCGGCCACAAGAATACTCATGTGAGAAGCGACAAGAAGTGGCTTTGAGCACTCCGCGGGCATATCTCCAGGCCCGCTGATGCAAGCGATAATACTCTGGATGGGTACGTACCTTGAACATCTTGTTGGGTTCAGTCTTTGAAATGCTGTGTATTGCTTGGTGCTCAGGTGATTTTGATAGACCACGTCGATCTCCTTTGCAAAGCACTCCACGTAAGTAGCTGCGAATTTGTACACTCTCGAGTCTCGAACACCCTCACACTCACATGGGCCATTTTTTAGCAAAACTACTTGAATTTTCGAGACAAGAATTGCAGTTGCAGAATTTTCGAGTTAGTTTCGGGCGCGGTGGCAGGGCAGCGGGGCGGCGGTGGCGGTGGCGGTGGCGGCAGAGCGGCGCGGCCGGGGGCTGGCCAGTGTGGTGCTGGGTGGGCGGTGGCAGCACGAGCATCCACATTGATGAAACGTTCTCGCAGTCAAGGCTCCACCTGTGATGATCGTCACTTAGCAAACGAATGAATGGAAAAATATCTCGAAGCTTACCATTGAGTTGACACTTGACGAGAGTGAAACCTCTTGAATGGCTTCACCTCCTTTGGACAATGTAAGTGGATCCTGCCTGCCTGCTCGCTTAGCTCCATCCCAGTGACACTGCGGCCCGGTGTGGTCATCAAGCTGAGGAAAAACCATAGTTTTGATAAACAAACAAAACTGGAGTTCCAAATCCCTCTCTCCATCGCAGCCAGAGCACTGAAAAAACAAACACCAAGTGTAAAGAGCTTGCATATCTCAAGAGAAAACTTAACAGTGATACTTACAGTGAGCCAGTGTAAGAATAGGAACTTCCAGGGAGAGAAGCCATGCTAAGTCGTGCATACTCACGGATTACATAAACCTTGAATAGATGAGTTAAGAGTGAACATGCAAGAAACACTATACAAAATTACTTACTGGAAGTGCCGTGACCAGGAGCCTTGAATAATAGCGCAGCTGCTTGACAACCTCCTCTTTATTCTTACCTGGAAGGAGTCTAATAGTACTTGTCAGGGTATTGTCAAAACTCCTTCCAAGGTAAATGCCACACTTGTCCCCCGTCGAAGCACCTGGAAAACATACACACTTTAGTTTGGATGATCAGAGAATCATAGCATACCTCAATATAATTCTTGTAGTTGCATTTTCTGTCTGGGTTCGTTATAGGAGCGTGAGGATTGTGAATGCATAGCTCGTTATCAATCACATGTACTTGTGTCTTTCAACCTGTTTGAACCAGAAGTTTGCTAGTGAGCAAAGGAAAGTACATATCTTACAGGAAGTTCGTCCAGTGGCCATCTCTCGGTCAATCATCTAGTGGACCTGCAGCTCACATCCACTATGACACCTCCAAAAGCTGGTTGAAGATACTCCAAAGCCATTTTAAGCTGAAACACATTAGCAGCGTCTGGATTCCTCTGCTAAACAACTGGTAATGTTATGCTTTTCTTCGTTTCCTAGCTTTGGTCCTTAGTTTGCATTCCAGACAAGTACAGGCGCAACTTGGATCATCCCATAGATTTCTTGTTCTTCCGGAGTTCACGGAACGATGATTTCGTAAGGAGAATATCGTTGAATCTTATTGTCAGGAGCAAATAGGATAGGTTTCTCTAGGGCGAGAATGCTGCTCTCCTCTTCGCGATCGTTCTTTACATTCGCCTGCGGCATCAGGTCAAACCCAGCGCGCGGCGAGTCGCGGCGAGTCGCGGCGGCAGGGGCACGGCGATCATCCGATGCTCGCGCAGCAAGACGGGCAGCGCGTGGCGGAGCAGCAGCGACAAGGAGGAGGCGCGCAAGATCCTGGAGAGGGGCAAGAAGGAGCTGGGGCCATACCCTGGCAGGGGCAAGGTCGTGAGGAACAAGGCGCTGGTGCTGGAGCTGGCCAAGGGATTTAGGGGCAAGAAGGTGCACAGGATTGCGCGGGATCGGGTCGCCAAGGCCCTGGAGCACTCGTATCGCGATAGGCGGAGGAAGAAGAGAGATTTCCACAAGCTGTGGATCACGAGAATTGGGGCTGCTGCTCGACTCCACGGGGTAAGAATCGCGTTCTTCCTCAACATTCTTCTTCTTGTTAGTTCTATTTCTTCTCCACATCTTCTCTTCTTCACAGTTTCTTCTTCTAAGTTCTATTTCTTCTCCACATTCTTCACGGTTTCTTCTTCTTATCAATGCTCTATTTGTCAGTTTCTTTTTCTTCTTATCGAAGTTTTATTTCTTCTCCACATTCTTCACAGTTCTTCTCCTTCACAAGTTCTCTTTTTTCCTCCACATTCTCTTCTCGTCAGAATTTGGGCCAAGCTGACTGACTCTTTTGTCTTTCTTTCTGGATAGCTTGGGTATAGCGAATTCATGCACGGGCTCAATCGCCAGAAAGTGGAGCTCAATCGCCAGCTACTGGCAAACATGGCGATCTTGGATCCGGATTCTTTCAAGAGCCTGGCAGACTCAGTCTCCTCTCTTCCTCCGCTTAAGGTAAGTCTACTTATGCCTTTCTTTCTTTTCTTTTGACGATTCATCTTGTTGCTCGCAGTCCTGAATGATATGAACTATACTAGTACTTGCCCAGCAAAAGCTGGGTGGTTTACAAAGAGGTTCAATATAAAACCTCTTTATAGACAGTGTTGATTGTAAAAACAGAAGGATCTTGAGGAAGGAAGTGGTTTTTGGCGTGTGGTGTTTTGAACTTTAATTTCAAGTTCATGTGGTGATGTGGATCTTGATAAAGCCACATAAAGTTGCCCATTAGTGAAAATTGGGTGGGGCAAATAAACTCCAAGTCAGTCAAATGTTTATCTTTAAAATTTGGAGATTGTTAAGTAGTAACCCAAACAAATTGGAAATTGTCGTCTAGACATTTTAAATGGAATTTCCGTATTTGATGGTATTAGTGTGATATGTGGGATAAAAACTCTTGTCCCTTTAAATTGCCCCATCACAATTTCACAATTTAAAACATTTGGTAATGCATTTTTAAAGATGAGAATTGCATAATCCTACTAATGGAGATATATTCTTTAAGAGGATAAGAATAACATCTTGTTTGAGATAGAGTTTATGTGGTGGAAGATCAGAAGGTGTGATAGAATTTAGGAACATAAGAGCCATCTATTCCTCCACTTTTTTAATTGATTGGGTTTCACCCATTTTTTCAAAATGGTATCTTGCCTTTTAAGTTGAGCTTAGCCAAACTAAATTGGACTACTAGATGTCAATCTCAATAAGTGGTGTGATTTCTCTAGCTCACTAATAGAGTCACTACTTTGATACTAAATATAAACTCCTAAATTTAGACTTTTCAGCAAATAATTCAAAACACTTAAGTAATCCAAAACCTTTAACCAATTGAAAAAGAAGGTCCATTTTTACAAATAGTCTCTTGAGTTTTTCTCTTTAATTACTTATACAAATATAACTAATAGAGAGTTAGACAATGCCTCAAGTTTATTAGCTATGCCTAACTTACATACTATCTTTACTATATATTTTTAACCTCTCATAGAAGTGAATCACTATGTCCAAGATTTAATGCATTTAATATGGACTAAATGCAATTAGGCAATACTAAAAGAGATGGAATTGATATACTAATATGGAAAAACTAAACCCAACAACATAATCCTCCTCAATACCATCTGATAAATAAGTCCATCATTACCAAATCATCATTAAGCTAAGTGTCAATAGTCCTTGATTAAGTCTACAAGCAATCACTATTTTTAAAACAACCAACAATCACTCTTGAATTTGCCTTCACAAGACTCAAATACCAAACTCACATCATTAAATCATATATTTATCCAATAAAAAGGTAACATTCTAAGTATAATACATTGGAACATAGACAAATACAAACAAAATAACTACTCAAATTTAATCAAATAGTAATAAACTCACCTATACATCTAATTAAATTAGTGCAAAGCACAACTCAAGAGGCTAGCAATAAATGATCAATACTCAATTAAAACTAAAGTGAAGACTATAAGATGGACTTCCATAGGTACACAACCTCTTAATAAACAAAGCGACAATACAAATACTTACAACGCCATCATAAATAACTCAATTGAACATCACCATCCTTAGCCAAAGCACAAGGCCACCAAGACTAAATTAAGATGAGTGAGAGTTCACTACTTGTAAGCAACCAAAGAGATTGACTCAAAAAATAATTTATAAAAGTTTAAATATAGAAGAAAAGTGCATATAAATAAAAATATACCCTTTTTTCCAATCGGTTAAAGATCTTAGGACACTTGGGGTTAAACATCTTTGGTTTTGAGTAGTATTGGGATGAGTGACCTCCCAAGAAGTCAAAATTCATAAGCTTACACTACTCTTTTAAAATTTAACTAAATGTAAAGTGCAACTTGCCACCAAACATAATATTATAAAAAAAAGGTACAAAGGTTACATTTTGAGAAAAGTGAAATAGCCACTTTTCTACTTAAACTCTAGATTTTATCCAACTCAATTATGTTAGCCCCAAAATTTAGCATTCTTTCAAGCTGCATTATATAAATTACCTACTAACGTCAAAGTCAACTAAAGTTAACCCCTTCACTAGTTTGCAATGGCTTTTGAAAATAAAATGGTTTTTGGGTAAAATGATTAACAAATAAACCATTAAGTAAATTTATGAAAATAAAATTATTGTAGAGAAAGAAAGACTCTTAGTCTTTCTTTCAATACAAATTCTTAAGACTCAATTAACTTCCTCCTGTTTACAATTTCTCATTTCACCTCAATATAATTCTAATGACCCAATAGAATCCCAATGGCCCAATAGAATGCATGTCTACTGATATTTGCAAATGCTAATAAATACATAAAACCTAATCACAAAGCATATCTTTGGATATTTAAATCTCATTAACACTCTTCTTCAACCATTTTTAAGACCAAATGTCATTAACATGTCTAATGACATGAAAAATCAAGTTCTAGGGAAAAATCTTAACAATACCACTTCCATTAACACCTCAATTTCACACTTAAGTAAAGTACAGTGAAATGAAGTGAGAACTTAGAAGGCTTCTTTCTTTCTTTATGAACTCACCTACTTGCAAAAGCAGTCTACACAGCCATCTCAGCAAAGCCTTATTGATGGAGCCAACTTATATCCCTAGATGGCCTCCAATCACTTCACACTTGTAGACTCTTGTCCTTGGTCCTGTAACAAGCTGTAGTGTTGAGCTCAATGCAGTCTTGTAAGGAAATTGATGCTAGAGGACCAAGAATCATTTGCTGTCGCCAATATATACTAAGGAACCCTGGTGCTCAGTACAGCATGCCACAATGGCAAAACCTTGCCATGCTCTCCCAGCACAGAAATCTACAGCACCATCGCTCAAGGATCCTAAATAATATCAAGATCCGATGGACCACATTGACTAGCTAGAACAACACAATGTTGATGTCGTTTGTAACATGCTGCAAGCACTATAAGCAGCTGCAAATTTGTACACTCTTGAACACCATCACACTTGCAATTTGTACTTATTTTTCCAGCCTAGAGGCTGCATGATCTGGCACAGTGTGTCAATCTCTTTCTATTTCAAATTTATATGTACAAGGTGGTGTTAGGGATCTTGGTGAGACAAGGAGAGCTTCATGGTTGAGTAGCAGTTTGTGTTCCATATCATCTGTATAGCCAAAAGATTTTTAAAATTCACAGACTAATATATAATCCTCTATTATTTGGATCTGCAAATACATGGAGCAAGGTCAATAGGAAATCATTGCTATTCATAAAAATATTCTTAAATACTAAAGAATATATTATTAAGGTTTAGGTATTTTAAGGAAAAATATAATTTTAATAATATTTAGGTCTGTGTAAACTACCATTATCTATTTTAGTATCAATAGTTGCTATTTAATAGAGGTTTTATGTTAGTACCTAGTTTATAGAAGAAAATATTACTTTACTATTTAATGATTAGTATTTCTACTAATTATTTAAGTAGAATTTCCTACTCATTATTACTATAAAACTCCTTAGAGTGTAATTATGAGAAATGCCTTATGTTATTTAAGGTTTAATTTATAAATAAAAGTTTAATTATAACTATAATAAAATAAAATATAATACTAATATCAAATTATTTCTCAGTCATAAATATCTTATATTTAAATATTACAGGGTGACAAATTCAAACTTTAACATTTGGATCCATCCTAAAAAACATATAACAAAATATATATACATATGTTTGCAAGGATGAAAAATTTATCAAAAGTCTGATGTTAAAGAAAGTATTACTTGGGAATATGTTTGTAAGCCTTCCCATTTGCAATATCAATTTGTAGTGCATCTGAATTTGGAGTTGAACTTCAAGCAAGTTGCACTGTAAAACAAAAGTCTAGTACACACTCAAAATCCTTTATGATCACTAACTCCTTGTATTCAACTCTTGCATACAAAATAATATTAGATTGATTTTAGCAAAATTTCAACATACTAGTACCCCATTAACTAGAACAATATAGAGCTTGGGCTTAAACCCAAGCTTGACACTTAACAAAAAGCCACACAACTCAATAAGAGCTAACCTAATATGTCAAGTGGTTAACTATACTTCTAACCATTATCTCTACTATATATTTAGAACCACCCATACCTAGAATAAAAGATGGCCGAGAATCCTCTAAATCATCAAAGAACACTCAAAGCTCATTTATTGTAAACATGAGTGTTACATCTATCAACTATAACATAGATTACCAAGCTCTTTTTCATTGATAAACTAAACTTTTTACCACATTAAAGCTCAAAAACTTGTGTGTAATATTTAGATTGAAAACAATCTTAACATCACTAGCTTGAATGGCCCTTGGCCTTCATAAGTTGATTGTATATAGAATTATTGAGTTCTATAGAATTACTATGAACTCAAGACTTCAATTCTTGAACTTTTACCATGGGATGTGGATGTGTATATATAATGGATTCCACCATATTCATTTTAGCATTCTCTAAACTCTTCACAAAAAGAGAATCATTATGTTAATGTTTAGCTTTGTAGTAATGAAAACAATTATCCTTCACTTTATCTTTTTCATGTTGGTACAAACAAAGCTTCTTGACCTTATTACTATCTCCATTCTTCTAGCCTCAAATCCTCCTTGAACTGCTCATTTCCATTGAGTTTAAACCTTTGATGAAACATTATACTTTTAGTAATTCATTTCAGGTTACCCAACCTAATACTATTTAAATCCCAAATATCTCAAAACCCTTAACTGATTGAAAAAGGGGTGCACTCTTTTTTATGGGTTATTTCCCTATAAATTATCTTTTAAATTGTTCTTTTTAGTTGCTTATAATCCATTATGCTTCCATATAAGTTCATCCCCCCGTAACCAAAAGCTGAGAGCTATAACTTTCCTAAAAGCCCCACTTTATTGACACTCTATCCTTCAAGTTGAACCCAATTGGAGGCAAACTGAACTTGCTAGATATCAATTTTAATATGTGATATGATTCCCTTAGCTAACTAATAAAGTTAGAATTTAAGCCAATTTAATACTAATAAATTTTTAAATTTAAAATTCCCGTGAGGTCACCCAACCTAGTACTATTCAAACTAAAAAACACTTAACCTTAAATATTTTAAAACTCTTAACCAATTGAGAAAGGGGTACACTTTTTCATAAGCCATTTCATTCTATATTTAAACCCTTATTGATTGTTCCTTTTTGTTGCTTATAATATACTTATAATACAAAGGTAAAGATCATAGAACTTATAAATAGGTATATGCATTTAAAGATAAAGTCTCATGCTTAATCTTTAGCAATTGGTTCATGAGATAAACCTTAAAAATATTTCTACACTAAATATACTAATCCTTCTATTGTGTAAATCATTTGAAGCAATTACTTATCCACTTGTACTACAGTCCTATGGTATATATCTTATTCAAATGTATATTATATTTTAAGTAGCCATTAATTAATGGGAATTGAAATTGTGCTATTTCCTCTGATACTATATGTAATACACTTTATCTCTCTCCCTTAAGCTAATTGGAAAAAAATCAATTGCTTAATAAGGGGGCCCTTAGTGAATATTTTATCCATATATATTCAATAATATCCCAAGGATGTATGGTAGTATATCTAAATCTAATTCTATGATTATATACACTATAAAAGTATATGGACTGAAATAGTAAAATACACACAATAACTAATCATTGAAATTTATAGAATTTTTATGTAAGATATAGAGTAATTGACTATTTTATATTATAATATGGATCTAAAGGGCTTTTTAAGATATTTTAACTGGAGGAGTTAGTCAAACCCTAGATACAAATCTCACAATTCATAGTAAGGCCTCACAACCATGGCCATAGCCTCCTCTGTGTTGCTTCTCATCTGTGATTTACATAGCCAAAAAGCTAAATTGATTTTCTAAAATAAAATAAAAGTTTTTAATATTCACAATAATCCAAAACCATTACAACATAACCCTCAAGAGAAGCAAGCCAAACTCATCTTGACAGACTGAAACACTAGTAAAATTTCACAAATTCAAAGTGGAAGCTTAAATACTACTTAAAGGAATCATAGCACTACTACATGCTTAGTATTCTGCTTTTCTCAGGCAACTTTTGGGCGTTTCTGTTGCAAATCGTCCGCAAACTTTTCTGTGGCATCTATTGGGCGCTTCTGTCGCGGATCACCTGTAAACTTGAAATGTCGCATCATGATATCATGGGAATAGCGTATCACGAATGTGTCTTACCAAGCTCCTTAATGTCAGAGACGTTTGGAATTGGAAGCTTATACGTGTCAGGAAGCAGCAAATGGAGCCATGATTTCGCTTCCTCTGATTGCTTTCCAGCCTCCACCTCCGTATCCCGCACCGCAATTGAAAGTTCAGCTAGAAGTCTCTTCGCCTCAGCACCAAGGAAACGAAAGTTGCGTTCGAGACCATAAACTGTTATGTGCGCAACAGGCTCCGTCTCCTGTCCATAAGCGTCGTCATCCTGCGAGTAAGACTTATGCAGCTCATTCTCCTTCCATAACTTTGTTGGCACTGGCTCTTTATGTTTTGGTTCTTGGACATTGATGAGGACCGTCACCACTTTGATTTCGATTCCTGAGACTTGCATGAGCCTCGGCCTCAACGCAGTCGTAGAAGCTTTGTTGAGCCACCCACACTTTTTACTGTTTTTGACCGAAACGAGCAGCGCAGTCATCCCCCTGGAAGTCCAGACCGGAATAACAATGTCATAACCTCGGACTTTATTGTTGGCTTTGTACATGATTGCACAGCCTCTCATGAACGCAGCTGCCAAGATCTCGGGTGTCAACTGCCCCTGCTTAACCAGCATAAAACTGTTAAAAAAGACGGCAGCGGATTCATCCAGGCCGCTGCATGCCTCGTCAACCTGTGCCTCCTCCCAGCCCAGCAATCGTCCGATATAATCCCGGAGAGGAATGCGGCGTAGGTAGTAGTCACCCTTGTACAAGCTCCAACAAGCTTGCAGCAAGATGAGCTTCACTATGAATTCCCCCCGAGGTCCAGCATCCACATAGCCATTGTAGCAGCCGTTCAGGAACAGCCCTAGAGCAACTTCTAGAGGCTCGCCACTCTTGCGGTTGAGAATCCTAGCGGCCGCTTCACTCACAACGGGCTCCACGGGCTGACTGATATGCACTCTCGTACGATCGAGGGAGATGAACGTAAGGATACTCATGTGAGAAGCGACAAGAAGCTGGCTTTGCGCACTCCGCGGGCATATCTCCAGGCCCGCTGATGCTGAAAGCAAGGCCAACGCCTGGCTCTCAGCCATCTGTACCTTTCCGGTAGAACCACAAACGTCCACAGCTTGCCCCTGAAAGTCCCCGTGCAGCACCCCAACCAGCTTGGCTTCCGCGAGATCGAGGAGGCTCCACACATTTGGATTGCTGTCAAGGCGGCTACTCCATAGGGGCCTTCCATACCTGAACAACTGAGCTGGAGACAAATCCGTAGTCCGAGGAACAAGGTCCATATTCACCACCTGATAAATAGGCCTTAAAAGCCGCAAACCCAGGATATTAGCTTTCCTCGACTGGTCCTCGTGCCGTCGAGGCTGCAGATTACTGATACTCCACATCGTATCCATGACAACTGCAAAGTATTTCTTGTGTGTGAAGAAAGCTCTCGCCACTCGCCTCATCTGGTCAAACGGCGATTGTGCCATACCGAAGGTGCTTTCCCCATTCGGTAAGAGACCGCGACCTTCATCAAAAACAAAAAGCACCTGCACCTCCCCCTCGTCCGGCAGTACATCCTTCAAGTTTTCAAACTCTCGTTGGAGTAGTTTCTCGTTCCTGTCATCCGGTGACTCACTAATTTTCTCTACAGCTGTGCTGTTGATCAATTCAAGCCATTTCTTGTGCACGGCCTCCGCAATACTGGACGAATCCATCTGTGAATCCATCCACTGCACTGAGCTCATCTTCGCACCCTTCGCCATCTCATGGAGGACAAAAAGCCACGCTTTGAAGTATAGCGCCATCTCCAACTCGCTGTTCGTTCGGCTGAGCTGGTTGGCAAGCTCCCCAGTTCGAGGAGGACAGGCGCTACTGTTTGCTGCTGCCGTGCTGCAATAGCAAATATACACTCCCAGGCGCGACATCTGCATCACCCCGCGTGTTTTCCCCGTGCCAGAACCCTGTACTATGGAGGTATAGCAGCTGTAGTGCTCGTCTACACAATAGCCAGTGCTATAAGCCACAATAACAGAAGAATTCAAGACTTACTCTTTGAGCATTCCTTCCTCAACTTACACAGCTCCTTGTACAATATCTTATGAGCCCCCCCAATGTAATCCCTCCGTAACGATTTCATCGCCACTTTCATATTACTCTCGTGCCACAAACGATCACGATCAGGCCCAGTGTTCTCTGCACAGGCACAAGCAAAAGAATACTCGAGCAGCAGACAAAAACACAGAACTTTCACCTATCGGCTTCTCCATGAGGAGCCTTTCACATTGACGCAGCCACTCGTACGAAACACACTCCAACCTCTCCTTTATCCACTGTAGCAGCTTGGGGTCTCGTGTTTCTTTCTTTGCCACTAGGTCGCTTATCGTGTCGGAGCGATCCTTTACTGCACAGGAAATGCAAAAAGAACAGTAGCCTAAAGAAACAGCGAAAGAACTTACAGTTGAACAGCCTATATATCTGGAATGCGAGACGAGGATTTCCTGGAAACAAGGGCAAAACCTCATCTACATCGGCCGTCCACAACCTGGAGGCCGAATAGCCTTGCCGCTGAAGGCGCTCATAGTCAGGTCCACAAAGATCCCGCAAGCGCTCCTCGCCGTCATCGCAGACGCTCTCCATTAAACCCTAGAACTTACCCTCACACACCTTTTTCCCACCACCCAATCTTATGGGGTCTGTCAAAATATAGTAATTTCAATTTACTCGTTTCATCATTAAAATTTTCGTCACATCTAGTATCAGCTTTCCTCTGAGTCCGAAACCACTGCGCTAGATCCTCACAAGAAGAAGATCAAGGAGCTAGTGGATCACGTAAGTTTTATTTTCGTTTTTTTGTTTCGACGGATCGCCATTCTTTTTTTTGCTCATCCCAGATCATGAATGCTGATGATCCAGAAGTCACCGAAGCTGTAATCAGAGATCAACGCAGCGCTTCCAATGCACTCGAAGCTGTAGTCTACTCCACCTTGGCAGTGCACAACATGAAACGCCATGTAAAGTTGAAGCCCAACCAAAAGAGTAAGAAGAAAGAAAGAGGAGTTACATTTTGGTAAAAGGTCACAATATGTACTGCTCGAAGTAGACTATTGTTGCTGTGCTGTTTCAGCATTTTGCATTGCTCGCAGCCTCCGGCACTGGCATAAGTTGTGAATTGTACCACTTCTGCAATTGCCAAAGCAGTGAAGTATATACTTCTAAGTGGCTGGAAA
This sequence comes from Selaginella moellendorffii, assembly GCF_000143415.4. NCBI lineage: Eukaryota > Viridiplantae > Streptophyta > Lycopodiopsida > Selaginellales > Selaginellaceae > Selaginella > Selaginella moellendorffii. The sequence continues at coordinate 83,533 of NW_003314375.1, forward strand.
TTATTTTCTACATCTTGTGTTTTGCTTGGCATCTGGATCTCGAGTAATGGGAATCACTGCAAGCGCCATTTAAGGATTCTGAAGCTTCTAATGTAGCAAGTATGTACAATAACAAAAACATCAGGTCAACATGCGGCAATGGCAGAAGAATGTTTTCTGATTTTGCATGACATTTCTTCATCCTTGGATTTTTTCCCCTATGAGTTTGCTGTTCTTCTTGTAATAGGACAAGCATTGTGAGGATTAGCAAAGCAAAACTTTCAATACTAGTAGCATAGAAGTCATATTTAAATTCTTGCTGCTTGCTAGACTGTAGTAAAGATTGATTCTTATTTATCCAACAATTTATTCTAAGTGCTAGGGGGCTGTGAATTTCTGGTAAGTAGCAAATTTTCTTATATCTCCGTGTGAAGAGCTGTGTTTATTTATTCCAGGAGAAAAAAAGCCAGGTACTTCAAGGATGGATTGTACTACCACGGTAACATGGAACCAAAATTTTGAGCAAGGTTATCTGAATCTGTTGTTTTTCTTCACAGGAGCGCTTCATCGAGTCTCTTGTTAATGCGCCCACACTACAACAACAAAGAGAGCTCTGGTATAATGCATCCGCATGCACCAAAAGTAACTGTCTCACTTTGATTGCCTGAGCAGGTTCGCTTGTGTAGGAAACTGGCTATCACAAGCTGGGATTTTTGCGAAGATGGTATCTTTCTTCGTAACCAACAGATTCACGATGTGGTTTTGTGCTGGAGTGTGCAAAGGCCAGCTTCGTCTGCTACGCAAGGAGGGCAACTTATACAAGTAAGACATCTTTCTCAGGCGTGATTCTCATTGAACCACTTGTCCTTTGTTTTCACAGCTACATTGTCCGCTGTCTAAATTCAACAGCTGCGTATTCACATCTCCGGGACAGAAACTACTTTTACCGCTGCTGCCTGACTGGGAAGTTTTCATCCAACTGCTGTCCTCGTTTCCTGGAAAAGGAAAACTTCCACAAACTCAAGGTACTACACACGAACGACTTGCCATGAATTTCAAGACTTTTGTGCTGTGTTGCAGACAAGGCTTGCTGCGGAGGAGTGCCTGTTGATCCAGACAGCCACATTTGTGGAGGAGCTTTCGAAGCGAATGTACACCAAGGTACGTACCTGGAACTTCTTGTTTGGTGAAATGCTGTGTATTGCTTGGTGCTCAGGTGATTTTGATGGACCACGTCGACTGGCTAGAACAAAGCGACGTCGATGTCCTTTGCAAAGCGCTGCAAGCACATGTAATTGTAAGTAGTTGCGAATTTCCACACCCTCGATCACCTCACACTTGTGATTTCCAGTTGGTTTTTAGCCTGGGCCGCGTGATCTGGCGCAGTGCGTCGTGATCTCCAAGCTACGCCAATTGCATCGAGAAATCTGGATTCAAAGGTTCGAAGTTCTTTCCTTTTTGGAACTGTTTTTGGAAGCTAAAAACCAACTGTTTCTGCGCAGTGATCCAAGTAGCAACGAGCAAGGCTTACATGGACAGAGTAAACATGTACGCGAGCTTCTTCGTGGCTGTTCGCGTGGGTGGATTGGCATCCATCAAAATTCCAATCCATCCATCATCGAGGCTTCACGATCACAAGCTGGATCCTAAAGAACCCGAGTCGCCGGACTCGGTGCTACCAGCGCCATTGTGGATCGAGATTTGATCGATCATTCCTTCCACTTCTCCACTGACGTCTATCGATTAATTGGAACATAACCATTGTTAATCAGCCCAAGGAATATATTTGGCCCAAACCATATAAATTGACTATCCATGATGGGATCTGCACAGCAAACTCCTGAAGCAGAGGTTATGTAGAATTTGCTGCATTGCGTTAAACATGCTGTTTGAGCATATAAAAAAAAATGGTGGTGATACTCCTTTCATGGCGAAAAACCGCAGCCACCTTCGCAGGACTAGGACTGCTTGCCACGATCAATTCTTGTGGTGGTCTGTTTTGCCACCTTTGCAGGACTAATTCAGGTGCAAGCTGATTTGACTAAAATAATATGGACCCCCTACCAGGTATTTTGCCATGAAAGCCAGGAGTGCTGAGCAGCACTAGACCTGGCAGCAGCAACAAGAATAAGAAGTATGGAAGTATAGAATTAAAAGTATAGAAGAATAAGTAAGAATATTGGCTGAATTAGCCTTCTTAACATCAATCTTTAAGATTTAGACGATGGGATTGATCCACAACATCACCAGAATGTAAATATGTTTTAAACTTGTTTATATGGAACATTAGATGAATTTTTTAATTAATTGGCAAGTCCAAAATGCAAACAAAATCCCCCACACTATGAAATTGTCTAAGGCCCATAACATTGTGAAGACAATGTAGCGCCACCACCTCTTTTTAAAGACCATTTTGCATATAACAACTTAAGGAAAACTTTATCACCAACTTTGTACTTTTGATGATGATAATGTTCATTAGCTAATCTTTTATCTTGTTCTTGAGTTTGTTTCATGTTTAACTTTGTCAACTCAAATTTATCTTGTATATCCTCCAAGAAATAAAAAATATAAAGCATCCAAACCAAAGGTAAATTCAAACTCATGGAATACTTAAGAAGCTCATAACCATATATTAGCTTATTAATGAGCATTATTATGAGCAAATTAAAGTGTGTTTACACTCTGGTGATGTCATGTCATGATGAGCTATGATTTGGCTTCACCTAATTGCTTTCCAGCCTCCACCTATGTATCTGGCATTGCAATTGAAAATTAAACTAGAAGTTTCTTTGTCTTAGCACCAAGGAAACAAAAGTTGGGTTCAAAACCATAAATTGTTTATTGTGCACTGTCTTCTTGCCAAAGCTTCGTCATCCTGCCAGTAAGACTTATGCAGCTCATCCTTCCTTTGTTGGCACTAGCTCTTTGGTTCTTGGACACTGATGAGGACTGTCACCACTTTGATTTGGATTGCTATGACTTGCACGTTATTGTTGGCTTTGTACATGATTACAACGCAGCTGCTCAACTCCCCCTGCTTAACTAGAATTTAAACTGTTAATAGAGACCGCAGCGGATTCATCCAGACCGCTGCATGCCTCGTCAACCTGTGCCTCCCCCAGCCCAGCAATCGTCAGAGATAATACCGGGGAGGAATGCGGCATAGGTAGTAGTCACCCTTGTACAAGCTCCAACAAGCTGCAGGAGGACGAGCTTCACTATGAATTCCCCCCTATGCCCAGCATCCACATAGCCATTGTAGCAGCCCTTCAGGAACAGCTCTAGAGCAACTTCTAGAGGTTCGGCCACAAGAATACTCATGTGAGAAGCGACAAGAAGTGGCTTTGAGCACTCCGCGGGCATATCTCCAGGCCCGCTGATGCAAGTGATAATACTCTGCGTGATCGTAAGTAGCTGCGAATTTGTACACTCGAGAGTCTCGAACACCCTCACACTCGGGCCATTTTTTAGCAAAACTACTTATGCTAAGTCGAATTTTCGAGACAAGAATTGCAGTTGCAGAATTTTCGAGTTAGTTTCGGGCGCGGTTGCAGGGTCATGCCATGGCCGATCTTTCACGATTGCCATGCCCTCCCTCCTTCCAGGATCTTGAGGATGACCCAGCTGGTGCTGCTCTGTTTTCTTGCGACACCACGATCGCTTTGCGGCCGACGCTGTTCCTGAATGGTATCAAGGCATTGCAGATTATCTGGCTACCGGCGAGTTCCCTGCTGACTTTACTGCCACCGAACGCAAGCGACTTATTATCCAGGCTCGTCCATACTCTCTCCTGCATGGCCAGCTCTACATCCTCGGCCGTGACGACGTTCTACGCCGCTGTATCCTTCCTCACACTGTCATCACTTCATGCCATAATTCACCTTAAGGCCACTTTTCATCTGAGGCAACAATTCGTTTGGTTCTTCAAGCTGGCTATTGGTGGCCAACGCTTCACAAGGATGTTGCTACCTACGTTCAGACCTGTGATCCCTGCCAGGGTGCTGGTCGCCCAACTCACCGCGATCTGATGCCGCTTAATCCTCTGCTTCTGGTGCTTCCTTTTGAGAAGTGACTACGTCACAAAGTGGGCCGAGGCTGAAGCTCTCACGGAAGACACAGCCAAGGTTGCGACTTTTCTTTACAAGAACATCATCATGAGATTTGGCTGCCCTTTGGAGCTGGTGAGTGACCGAGATACTCACTTCATCAATCAAGTGATCGAGACCTTGGTGGAGAAGTATGGCATCGCTCATCGCTACCACCCTCGTGCTTGGTGCGCACCAACAAGATATGTGTGACATCATCATGAAGCTCGCAAGTGCTTCTCGCACAGATTGGGATCACCGTTTGCTCGATGCACTCTGGGCGTACCACGTTGCTTACAAGGTCACCACCAAAGCTTCACCGTTCCATCTTGTTTATGGACAAGAAGCCATCCTGCCGCTTGAGCTCGAGATTCCCTCTCTCCGTATGGCTGTCGAGCACAACTTGGACTGGGACAACACTCTTCAAGCTCGACTGGACATGCTTCTACAGCTCGACGAGCGTCGACTTCTCGCTTTCCAAGCTCGCGAAGCATGCCGCAATGGTATGATCGTCATTTGCGTGCTAAACATTTTTCTGCTGGTGGTTCTGCTGTATGATAGCAAGCACTGAAAAAAGCATGGGAAACTACGTGTTCACTGGCTTGGGCCATATTGCATTGTTGAAGTTTTTTCTAACGGCTCAGTCCAGCTTGAAGATTTCAGTGGGAACTTCTTACCAACTGGTGCTCGCTTGCGCAAGTACCATGAGTGAGATGAAGCTGCCATGGAGTTATGTGCTCTGGGACGGAGCCCAATAGGTGGGGGGTGATGTAGATTCCAACTTTAGTCATGTCACCAGTGGGATTGTATGTAATGTATGTCTGTCCTGAAGATTACCAAGAGGGAGTGGACCTGGGCTATGATGGTGCTGAGGCACATCAAGAAGAAGCTATGCTGTTGATGAGAAGCCAAAAACCAGCCTAAGAACCAGACACTCTGTGCTGCTGACTTACACAGCAGCAGGGCTGCCGGGGTTTCTGGTTCTTGGGCTGATTTTTTGCTTTTCGTTCTCTTGTTGATGTGCCTCAGCACCCGAGTGTGCTCCCTCTTGGTAATCTTCAAGACAAACATCTTTATTCTTTATATATAATCCCTTTTTACTTCTCTCCTATCATGACATGGCTAAAGTTGGAATATTCTCTCAGTTCTACATGCACCATTCACGACTTGATTTTATCAACTTTTACATAGTGCATCACAGTGTTCATCTACAATTTCCTCTGGCTTCAAAATGCTGCACAAGCTTAATATGGAAGAAATTCAAAAAGTCTTAGATTCAATGGAAAGAAAACTCTTAGAAAACAATTTAATTTGTGCAAAATGGGCAAACCACATTATATCGTTCAGTATTATAACTTTATACTACAGAACTACTACATTACTTCACCTAGGGAATTTTATAGGAATTAACCAAACATGAAATTTCATTATATATATTTGACAATTACAACTTTAGGGTTCTTTAGTATCCATGTGGCATTATAATAATTACTGCCTAACTTGGTTTAGTTTCATAATGCCATACAAAATTATGTTCTATGAGGATGGAGCAAATTGATACTTCACTAATTCATAATAAGGAAGTGTTTTAAGTGTATAGAATATAGAAATGTACATATTTAATAAGCTTAATAACCTCAGATTATATATATGAATGAGTGGTCCAGATTAAAATCAATTTGACAACTATAAAAAACTATATTAATAATTTTATATGGCATTGTTATATCATCACCTCCTATTTAAATGATGGAAGGGAAATAAGATTCTCCTATCGATAAGTTGAGATTTGGAAGAACATCAGGAGGACACACTATTGAATTTGTAGGTGGTGTAATTTCTTTTTAATCCTTTTATACATATATAATTTCTAGAGGATTTATTTGTTAAATATTATGTCATATCTTATAAACTTGTAATCTAACTTGCTGCAACACTCAATATAGTCCTTTCCATTAGGTATAGAGCCCTTTAAACAAACCACTTATTATAAGATTAGGACAAATAAACCAACACCAAATCATTCATATTGATGGATGATATGAGAGTTGTAGTATTATTATTATCCCACTTGTATGTGACTTAAGTATTTAACAGACTCTACTTGAACCAGTAGAAAAATACTCATTAAATATTAATTTCAAGATTTAGCATCATTGGCAATCATAAAAACAAACTCAAATTGATTAGCAATATATGCATAACTATATATGAGTTTATATAGTGAAGCATTAATAGAACTTTACACCCCATAACATATGTGTACTAGAGAGATAATAAATAATCATCCCAATCTAAATATTAAAAGTTATATACTTTGCAATTATCCCCTTGAAGGTTTAAATGAGCAATTCTACCAAACTATCTATTTATGGATACTAAACACTCATGAAAATGTGGTATATCAACAGCCAAGACATTAAGATGTAAATTACCTTAACCATAAATGCAAAACTATTATCTAAAAGAATTCATTTCAAACAAGAATGCTAAAACATTACTTAATTAGAGAGGAAGTATCTAATAGCAATTGTAAATGCATTAATAAGAGCACAAACTTCCACCTAAGAAGTTATGAGACCAGAAGCAATAATGACATATTCATTATTGGCAGTTAGTCATAAAAAAAATGTCACCAGCTCAAACAAATAAAAAATTACAAACACACAAAAAGGAGTGTTATGAGTTTAGCACCAAATAAAGTTATACACATACAAGATGATTATAAAAAACAAATTCCCTAAGATGTTGTTAACTATAAAATTAAGATCCAAATAATAAAAAGGTTTGATTAGATATATCTAGGGCTGGATGTATCTAGGACTTAATATATCTGAGACCGAATTCAAAACCAAGTTCAAAATATAGACAAAGATTGAATTCAAGACCAAATATAAATAGAGGTCAACTATAAAGGATAATAGCCCAAGAATAAGAATGTCCTTTTTTTTCCAATCAGTTAAATGTTTTGGGATATTTGGAGTTAAATATCATTAATTTTGCATACTATTGGGTTAAATAACCTCTAAAACACTTGAGACCGAGTTTAAGTTTGAGTATTGAGTTAAGTAACCTTTAAGAACATTTCAGACCAAATCCAAGAAGCAACTTTACAATCCCTACTATTTCTGTAGATTTCAATGTTATTTCCTAACATTATATATTGCATGTGTAATTGCAAGTTTGTCTTGCCTTAAACCCTAGCCCTAGTAAGAAATGGTTTTGAAAAATTTAAAATGCAAGTTTAATTTATCAAATTAACAACTTTGTGAATAATATTATATGGTTGAAAGACCAACCAAATATCTTCAAGAAGTAAGTCAATATTTTTGGTATGTGAAGCCAAAATGTTTCAAAATTTCTAATAGGTAAGATATATTGTCGAAGTTGATTGGAAGCATAATGCCAAGAAGCCTTATAAAGTAAATTGAGATGATGACCAAACTTCAAATAGGTTTCACAAGGAAAACCAATATAGCTTTTTATAATAAAATGCTAGTTTAACCTAATTCACAAGTTTACCAAGTCTTAATTATAACCTTCCAATATTATTAACTATACAGATTAACTTCTTAATTGTATAACATAAGCCCAATATTGGTGTTTAAAAATTTTGGTTTACTTAAGCCAACCTGTGTAGTAGTGGATATAGAATATGATGGGATATTATAAAAACTTATTATTATTATTATTATTATTATTATTATTATTATATAAAAAATAATTTATAAGATTTCCTAAACACTTGTTAGAACAAGAAAATAGTCAGTAATATACAGATTCCATCCACACAAATGGTGGCCCCAGCAAGAAATCAAACCATACACAAATGCTAGCTATGGTTGATACACAATAAGATTAATCTGAATGATCAACAAAAGAACATGTTATTTTTGTTTAGGATTAATAAATAGTCAAATTTATTAATAATTATAAACATGTTTATAATTTATAAATCAAGATTAATCTTTATTAAATGATAGAATAATATAAGATTTAAATATGTTTATAAACTAAATTGAATAACAACCATTAGATGGTAGAATATTCTATGTTATCTATACAGCAAATTATAAAAATAAGATTAATTTAAATGTATATTATAGAATATACTAGAACACCGTAGACGAAAAAAGCTCAGCATATTCACGCTTAAGGACCAGTTTGCTCTCACTTCAAAAAAGGAAGGGTAAGGAATTAAAAAGACACGAACTTTTTAGACTTACTCCTGAAGATGCTTGCTTGTTTCTCCGTCAACAAAGCATAGATGGATTTCTCGTGGCAACCCAAGTAGACAGGACGCACTGGGCCAGGAAGCATATTGAGCAATTCCACATAGGGCGTGATATTCTCAGGCTCTGGAATCAAGAACAATTTGAGATGATGATCTAGATGTATTTTGAGCGCATCTACTAGGAGAAGCGCCACAAGCAAGAGAAATATAGACTTCCACATAGTGCTGTTACGTTAGGAAAACGCGTGCCCCAATAGGACTAAAAATCTTCTATTGATAATAGCTTATTCTCCTTGTGTAAGAAGCTGCGTGAATCAGAACCAGGGTCAACAAAAGATTAAGGAAATAATTTTGTTTACTCTTCTCAACACGCTCCATGTCACTTGCTCGGTGCAGGGCGGTGATGTCAGTGATCCAACATATCTCAAGAATCGCTTGCCTCCAACATTGAGCAGTGAGGGATCCACCACTTGAACATCTTGCTCGCCACTCAGCTCAAGTTACCAAAACGACGAAAAAAACTAAAGATCTCTGTTTACCTGATCGATAAAAGGGTCGTACTCGGATCCAATCGTGTACATGACAGCGACGGACAAGATGCCCACGAGATGCTTCTCATTCACAGTGTCGCTGTGAACATGGATGTGATACTCGCTACAAGGATGATATGGATTCAGGAGATACATACTGCTATGTCGTGGTCGAGATTGGTGAGTGGCATTCGCTGGTTTGTATCTCGTCTGGAGCAGCTTCAAAGAGCACAATGTCCACCGGAGATTGCATTCTGCCACTGCTGCAAACCCTCCATTCTTTTCCCAAGTTTCCCCAGTTTGCCTAGCTGCAGTCCCATTCGAGTAGTCATACTCCTCGGCTAGAAGAAAAGAAAACAATATGATCGATCAATTTCGTTTGAAAACTATATACCTGCTTGTGTGATGATCATGGCTTGTGCAGAAACTAATAGCAATAGTATGAGATTCTCTCCATCTCTCCTAAACCCCATTAACACTTTAGTCAGCCGTGATCCGTGGAACGCGAAAAAATCCTTTTGAGTTGTGAATGTGGCACGGCCTTTGGCACGCGGGGTCCCCAAAATAAATAAAGCATCAGCATCAGAATCTTATGGGTTTTCTTCCTGCGCGTTGGGTGCTGGGCGCCTCTCAGGTACGTTTTTCTCCCCTCATGGCGAGGATTTGGGCGCTCTAAAAAGAAATGCGAGCTGCACGGGTGTTCATCCAGTGTCTCCTTTCTTCTCTTCTAGCCTGCCGAGAATGGCCAGATGCATGCTGCCCCAGACGGGATTCAACCGTAGACGATGACAAGAGGTAAAGTTTATTTCCTGTTTGTAGATCATTAGTTTTTTCCTAAAACTGTCTAGCCTAGGGTATTTCCCAATGCACCTGGTTTGTGTAGGCTTTTCAATTTAGAGAAGCATTGGTGTTTCTGATGAATCAAGTGTTGAGAGTGAGACTGTTGAGGATAGAGATATTTTTTAGGTAAGTTAAATTATCCATTATCATACTAAATGTTATTTGCATAGGGATTTGAAAATTTCCTCCAGCTTTAGTAGAAGTCTAATTAATTTTGCCACTTAAAATTCTCAAGACACTTACCTTGGAATTTCAAGGCTGATGCAATAGAAGTATATGGCTCATTGATCCTAATTGGAGGGGTGTATATAATAAGATGCCACTAGGAGAGTATTGAATCTTGTCTGGGCTAATGTTTCTATGAATCATGTTTGCATAAACTAGGGGATTATCAACTCCCACTCCAACTGTAGAACCATAGGATATTGTTTTAGTTGACAGTAAATATGGCAAACATTAGCTATACACAATTTAGCTAGACTCCAACAAAGACACATGACTAGAATTCACTGACAAGTATACTCAAATGACATGTTTTATGCACTATGCCAAATGGATTGAAGTTCAATTTTATATTCTATAAACTAACATTAGTCACAAAAGTACTAGACAACAACAACATGTCCACATAAATGTCTTCTTAAATTGCATGGTATAGAGTTTAATAAGAATACATGTAGGTTCTTGTTCAACTAGAAACAATGGCTCAACATAAGTGACAAATACAACAATGCTAATACACTTGCAAGTAGAGAGGATGTATGATTTGGTCTATTTCACACATAAGAGTTCAAAGCTATATTAGATGCAACTACAAAGATGGAGTTGATAACCACAAATGACCTAGACTCTGGTGCAATGGTTTTGTTGGGAAGCTTTGGCATTGGAAGCTACAGAAATGAAGATATAGTTTCAATGATTGTTAGCTATGCCAAACTTGTCTGGATGGGTGGTGAGGTTTTTTTACATCACATGCTAAATGACCATGCCATGCCACACTGATGGGAGTGGCAACTAGTCCTAGCTGCTGCAGGGGTCCTCAAGGCTGACTTCAAGTGACTCTTCTGTAATGGTGGCATTTAGGATGTTCTCACTAGGGCGAGAGGACATGTTGGAGGAGACTGCATCTTGGTACCGGGAAAGAAGATGAGTTAAAATTCCTACATCGCTACACTTTCCCATATTGAATATATTTGTTTGGCACCTATGTAGGAACAAGGATGTAATTTAAAGTTTAAGGGACTTGTTTGAGAGAGCAGAAACACAGTATATATATTTCTTAGGTTTCCTCATTGGCAATATGATGCTTTGACTATACAAAGAGGCACAAAGATGGTTGCACAATTCAAGGTTAATGGTATAACTCTAATATTAATGTTGTTCCAAATTGCCTTAAGATGTGAATTCACATGTTTCTAGTTTTAGTTTTAACAGCACCTAAGGACATCAAAGCTTAACATTATGTACACAACAGAACTTGGCAATAGTTTTGTTTTGGAGGACCAAGCTATGGATGCCAGAGGCCTAATGAAAAATGTATTGTGTGAAGCTCTTTATCAAGTTCTAAGCAGTGCCATGGTTTTCATGCCTCACATTTGCACTTATGTTGTAGTCAATTGGAATGTTTGTGATGGGAGAAGGTGGTGCCTATTGACATCCAAGGATGTTGCCTAGTATGACACGATTGCAGGAGTGTTATAAAAACTTTGTAAGTCTCTATAGTCCTTTGTAATGCTTTCTAACAAGGATTCAATGTGCAAGCAATGTTCATGGGTTGGTTTCTTTTCCAAGTGTTCAAGAACAATGTCTAGGTATCATGGACTTGCACAATAGCCATGCTTGCAATAGCAGCAAGGGAGATGCCTGAGCAAGATGACAAGAGATTGTGTCAGGGCAAAGTATTTGAAATGGATTTGAAATCCACCTTATTTGCTGTGTGGAACGCCATGAACATGCTCTGAGGGGTGACAAGTCAAGGCTCTAAACAGGTTCAGAAGGAGTCAGTGGAAACCATTCTTAAGGACCTTACAATTGTATATCTCAACTAACTCTTACAACCACAATAACTATGTTGACACCATGGAAGAATGCATGTCTATAGTAGTGTGGCAAGTGTTGTTTGACAAGCTAAAGTAAGTGGTATACATGTTAAAGGGCAAGTTTTGCTCACTCCATGATAAAGGGGGCACAGGAAATACCCCACCAGAAAAGGATTTTACTTGGTATATTGGCCAGCCTGGCACAGATGCACTTCTTCAAGTTTTCCAGGTCTATATGATCATCTGGCTAGAACAATTCATTGAGTGCCCATAATTTAGCAACAATATAGATGAGAACTTGCACACTTGATCAATTGGTTTGCAAGTGATAATCCTCCTAATTTGAAAATTGCTTCTTCTGCAGAAATCAATAGCAAATGGCTCTCAAAATTACACCACTTTGCATGTGACTCCCTTGAATTTAAGTTGAGTGAGCCAATATGGATTTAGTGTTATACAATGAATAACTAACTTGATCGATATCTTATAACTTAGACTTGCTTGAGGGATATATTGTTCTTGTTAAACTACCCTAGCAAGGAGTGCACACAAGACTTGCTATATCAATCGCTTTTTAACCCAGTCTTGTATGGCAGAAATGATGAATGTGAATTTGAACTCTTATAAAGTAAGAAATTTAAAATTGTCTAGAGTCTAAGTTCATCATGAGAATATTTTATATATTCTAGCAGGCATTTTATTTTTCACTCGTTTCCTTTAGTAGACAAAGATATATTCATCATGGCTTCTAATAAATCTTCTAAAATGGGATTTGCTTTAGGAACAAGAGTCACAATCTTCTAAACCATGTTTTCCTCTTTTATTTGGGCTTGGTGCCATAATCATGTGGATGAAACTACAGGCCTAGGGCTTTTTTATAGCCAGATCTCTACTTCATACAGTGAGTAAAATCCCCTCTAAAGCACTATGCAATCTGATAAACCCTTGACCTACTCCATAGAATGAGAGGGAGAAGGATTGATGGAGCTGTGTGAGACAAAAATCAATGTAGCAAAGTATAGAAAAAAATTAACAATACTCAAACAACATACATAGAATAGTTTTAGCCCATTCTTGCTCACCTAAAATCTTGGATTTATAATTTTTCACTACAACAGTTAGTTTAAATTTGCCAAAGTTTAACGTATCTTTGAAGCTATAAAAGAAATTTTGGCATTCAAGTTAAATTTTTTAATTTGCTATTGCCAAGAACTCTCTGGTCCTTGGCTCTCTATAGATCAATGACTACCACGGAAATGATGGGAAGCTCTACTTGACAGCGAAAGCATGACTTTCAAATACTCCAGTATACAGTATTTTCGTAAGTTACTGAAATCCTCGGAAGTTCTCCTGGTACATGCGGCGCTTTGCTGGTGTCCGTTTGTCTTGAATGCATGACGTTGAGCTTCTGAGGGATCCAGCACCAGTTAACAAAATTTTTTCTCAGTCACAAATTTGACCGGCCTTATTTGCCAATGTGCTGTCTTTGATGATTTTGGCAATGCAAGTCTGAGATGCCTTATCGACGCCGGCAAAGAATCAAAGTAGGTTTAAATTTACCGGGCAACACCACTAACATTCAGGAGCGGAGGAGAGGCGATGGACTGGGGCCTTTGAGACCAAGAGCTTTGCCGGAGTACTCTTCTCATGATGGGAAAAATTAAAATTCGATAGATTAACAATTACCAGGCCAGCTATTTGGCTCTCATCTGGAAAAGAAAAGAGACTTTCTTCTCTGTCAACTCACCACTCGTTGTAATGTTTTCATATATGAATCGAGATCACTCCTTTTTGTCCTCAATCTCAAACGGCCGGCCTATTTCCCGGGATGTTTCTCTGACCTGGAGATTTGAAGCCGCCGGGCACTATCTATCTAGCCATTGCCAGATGAATGTAGGGCAGAGATCCACAACAGAATGGTGCCACGGAATGCACTACACCCCTGTTGCATTGAAGTCCAACTTAAGCATAGCAAATTTATTGTTAACCTATGAGATAATCAAATAAATAAGGACGTCCAGCTGGGCTCCAAAAGACCCTGGCGCCCAGCTGGGGCATAAGACGTCTTCAGAAAGCACAAGAGAGTCAAAAGAGCTTTTTCTGTAGGAGAACAAGCAAAACAATAGTGATAGGTTGAATCGTAGTTAATCTTGAAAAATCTTAGAACAGCACAGCATATTCACTTTTAAGAATCACAGGAACATTTGCCCTCGCTTCAAAAAACGATAAGGAATTAAAAAACAAAAATCAACTTTAAGACTTACTCCTCAAGATGCTTGCTTGCTTTTCCGTAGAAGGAATGGACGCGATCCAGGTAGACAGGACGCACTGGGCCAGGAAGCCTATTAAGCAATTCCACATAGAGCGTAATATTCTCGGGTTCTGGAATCAGATGGATGTATTTTGAGCTGGTTTGCATCTACTAGGAGAAGCGCCACAAGCAAGAGAAATATTAATTTCCACATAGTGCTGTTGCTAGCTTAAAAAACCGCGTGCCCTAATAGGACTAAAACGAATCTTCTATTTATAATAGCTTATTCTTCTTCCAAGTATCGATCTGTTGTTATCACCCTGTACACAGAATGTTAGAAGTTGTTTATTAGCGCGTGAATTAATTCTTACATTGAGGGCATTCATCAAAAGCCGGTACTGGGTTTTCGAGATCGTTCGTGGCTGCAACATCAGAACCATGGTCAGCGGAAAAGAAACAAAAGATTAAGGAAATAATTTGTTTACTCTTCTCAACACGCTCCATGTCACTTGCTCGGTGCAGGGTGGTGATGTCAGTGATCCAACATATCTGAAGAATCGCTTGCTATTTACCTGATCGATAAAAGGGTCGTCCTCGGATCCAATCGTGTACATGACGGCGACGACTGCAAGCCTGTTGTCTTCACTCCTGTGGACGAGATGCCCCTCGACTGCGAGATGCTTCCCATTCACAGTGTGCTCGCCGGGAGCATGGATGTGATACTCGCTCACACTGTACAAGGTGCCATCGATGATGAGCGATCCCGATGAAGAATCGCCAAACTCGAGCTAAAGGCGAGTGTACTCAGCAGATGGATACAAAGTCTCGAATAAAGTGCCGCTGTTCTGGACTAGATCTAGGAAATGCCAATAGGAATTTGGCCCTACCATCACGAACGCTCCATGTTTCGTCGGCCAAGTTTCTTTCGTGCCCAAGAAAAGGCCTCGATTGCAACATGCAGGAACGTCCCCAAGCCCGTGTAAATGCAATCGCTCACTCGTTTCCACCCTGGAGAAAGTGGAAGGGCCTGCTCAGTCAATAGTAACTGTTGACTTTGGTCGTGCACGAGAGCGTATGAATGTGCTTTATTTTTTCTCTTGTTGCGGCCTTCTGGACTGTGCCGCCAAATAGGGAGAAACCATATTCTTCCTTTGGAATTTCGTATTTTGTTGGAATACATCCCTGCCTATTAGTGTTTTTGTGTAGGCAGTAGCTTCTCTGCTTCAGAAAAGATGAGCCGGTTTGGAGAAATCAAACGCGGCATCTGGCTATAGAGAGAACGTTCCATTCTAAAACTTTATGTGTCACGAGGAATTTTATTCTGGATGATGATGTCAGGTGACAAACATAAACAGTTTGGCATTTTCCTTGAACATATGCTTGCAGCCTCCTAGAACTGCGCTGCTCGATCTACCAATTCTCGTAAGGAATGGGGCATTCCGAGAATTGAACTCGGGACCTCTCGCACCCTAAGCGAGAATCATACCACTAGACCAAATGCCCATTAGTCAGCGAAATTTCCATGTTTTCCGTACGGATGATTGAACAAAAAAAAATGCATCAGCATCAGAATATTGTGGGGCGTTGCCCTCTCAGGTACGTTTTTGTCCCGAGGATTTGGGCGCTCTAAAATGAAATGCGAGCTGCGCGGGTGTTCTTCACAGTGTTTCTCCTCTCTTCTCTTCTAGCCTGTCGAGAATGGCGAGATGCATGGAGGATTTGGGTGTTCCATGGCGAGGATTTATGACGCGGGCGTTCTTCCACAGTGTTTCTCCCCTTCTCAGCATGTCGAGGACGGCGAGACTGGCGAGCATGGCGAAGCAAGACATTATGACGCGGGCTCCTGGGCCCGGCATCTGGCGAGAGATGGCACAGAATGGCGACGATTTGGGCGTCCTGGCCATGGCGAGGCAGGCCAGGCGTTCTTGGGCGAAGATCTGGGGGTTCTTCCAGTGTTTCTCCTCTTATCGAGAACAACGAGTTGCATGGCAAATGGCAAGGACTTCGACGCTCTGAGCTTGATTGTTTGGAGATGGCGGTGAGCGAAGGGAGCCAAGATCTCTCTTGGAAATGGCAGAACAAAGCACTGTGAGGTTTCGGGTGTCTTCCCCGAAGACGTTGCATTTGGAACGCGCCTTTCTTCTCGGCGTTGAAGAAACCGCATTAGAACAAGGACCTTGGAGCGGGAACAGTTCAGATGTCTGATGGCGACTGACATGGATTACCGGGCTTTGACCGCGAGGGACAAACGCTCTGGGAACAACCGGCCATTGACCCTGGCGACTGACAACAAGACTGGGATCCTCTGACTTATGATCCCTTAGCCCATAAATACCTCACACAGCCAGCTCAGAGCAAGAGTTGTTGCAATTCTTCTGGCCGGGAGTCGAGCCACTGGAGGCAGCCGTGATCCAGTCGACCCAAGCTGCAACCTGTGAAGGAAATCTAAATACGTCTCACTTCTACAAAGCCAAAGGTACTCAGCAAGAAGAGATACGTGAATCCCACGCTGTCCGGCGACGACTCTTGTCAGTGTTGGCGAGTCGGATATAACGACCTCGTCTACCGTTCGTTCTTCCCGGTCAGAGCTCCGGGGTGATCCAAAACGTAAGCAGCCACTTCTCTGAGAGCGGCAATGGTCCCTCTCTTCAGTCCTTCGCCATATTGTGGACAGTGGCAGCCTCTCGGATTGTTCCCGCCAATCGATTGATCCAGCATGATGCAGTCCCGGGAGAGAATAGCTTGGCATTGATCTCCCTGAGGATTTCCAGCTCGAGAACGAGTGTTGGGTCGTTTCCTTTGTGGGGCTCGTCTCTTTGCTGCGAATGGATTTGTCGAGAAAGAGAGCGCTCGGTTGTGTGTGGAAAAAGCATGGCCTCAGTCTGAGGGCTCTCTTTTTATTTGGTGTGTTCATCATCCATAGCAAGCTCTCTCTACAGAGCGTTTATCAATGGTGACTACCATTGTACAAAGAGGGCTCTGATCGAGATTAGAGTCTGGGGTGGGCTGCCAGCCAGAGATCCAATCACGTGCCAACTACATACTGTGGCAGGTTTTCTTGCCACGATGTGGACCTCGGCATCGTCTTCCAGGAGAGAGTCCTCGGTCAATCAGACCTCTCAAGATCTTCATCCTACTGACTTTCACTCTCTCCTCCAGGTTTTGCTCTTGAAGAAACTACATAACCACCTGCAACAAGAATATGTAATGTAGATCACAAATGTCCATCTTGGACCTTTCTTAGAGAGCTTGGAAGCTCCAATTGCCACCCCATTGGCTACACAGTTGGAGCCACAGGGAGACGATCAACCTGCACAGCGGCCACGCTACTGAATCCAAGAGAGTGAGTTTCACAATTGGCTACGCTCAACTGGGAATAATGTCTCGGCCACAGTGCCTCTTACAAGCAGCCAACTCGGGATTCCTGGTCCTGATAATGCACAGCCACAACGCCTACTGAATGCACTGGATCGTTTCTGCTCTCTCACTGGCCTAAACCTTGAGAACACTCAAAGTGGGAAAAGACGTCTTGGGTTACCCCGGTATGGAAGTGAAGGCTCACTACAAAAACATCAAGAGCTGGATTAGCATGAGGCTCCGACGATCACCTGGCAGGCCTTCGTCGAGCATCCTTTCAAACAACTCCCCGTGTCTTTCTCCATGAGCGAGCTCCAAGTCACCACGAGCTTCCTCCTTGCCAGTGACTCGCAGGATCGTCAAGGCAAGCGCACTTGCTGTAAAGACCCACAGAGAGCTCGCCACGTAAGTCCTGCCTTCCAGTCCATGCCTGCAAATCTTTGCATGGAGCTCTTTGCCAGCTTCTAGCATTGGCAGAGAAGGAAGAAGGCCAGGAAGTGAGAGAAGAGTTTGTGAAGCTAAGACAGCTTGAGCAAGGGATGGCTGTTCACTCCCAGTCTGGTAGGGATGTATGCCGAGTGTGCAAGTCTGAGCTGGTTTTCAATAGAATGAGGTGTACTCTGGGCGGCACTTATCCTGGGATACGCCAGTGACGCAGTGATCGCTCTAGAGCTCGTTGAAATAATGCTGTCCAGCGGATGTCAGCCAAACTCTTGGACTTTCATTGCGGCACTGGTCGCTTGTGAGCTTGTGCAGACCATCAAAGCAGTGACGAAGCTTCTTGGGTCTGGTCCTTGCAAGTGAAAACACAGGCATAGAGCCTCCTCGCTCTCTCTGTTTTGCACGTAATCCATCATCAGTGCGTTCCACAGCACTATGTCCGGATGTAAGATCTTCTCAAAGACTGCTCGAGCATTAGCTTAGGCTCCCACATGTCATGCACATGTCAACCAACAAATTTGTCCGACTCAAAACCCACACTTGCAAGCCTGATGGTGACGAGGCATATAGACAAGCTTTCCATAGTACCTGTTGCTTCCTCTTCGGCTCCCAAGCTCAAGCATGTCATTGAAACGGCAATGTAAGTCCCTTTGTGCTAGCCTCCATCCTGCTAAACAGCTCTAGAGCTGACTCATCATCCCCAGACTCCACATATCCCTATATCACAGCGTTTCATAGCATCATATCTCAGTGCCGGTTGTTCTCAACTTGAGAGCCCACTGCATCTGGAGTACATGTCCATCAGCGAGCTCACCACAGACATTTCTGATCCAAATCCCAAACCCTTTGGGACAACCCAAACAAACTCTGAAGAACAAAGCGACAGCTCCAAGGATCAGTCAGGATCAGAAGGAGAAACTCCCAGCAAGAAACCGAAGCCAGCATCTCAACAATCAGGCTCAGCTCACTCTAGCAACACTAGCTCCAGCAACAAACACTCCAACGATTCAACTCTACTTTGCCGCTGCCTCACACGCAACACACCAGCGAATCCAGGTCGAAAGCTGCTGCTTTGAGAGCACCTCATCATCAGCGACAATGAAGACAACTCACACCAGCTTCCACACTCACCCCAGCACTTGGATCCACTCGAATCAGCCCCAAAACTGACAACTTCTCACCAACAACTCAACATCTCCAAAGGAAAACGTTAGCTGCTCACCTAGAACTCGGTTTCTCCACCAGCTGAGAACGTTATTCTCACCGCCCCGACCCCCTTGACACGCTCCACGAAGGAAAACATCAACTACCTTTGCCGATCACTCACAGAACACAGAACCATGCCTCCTCAAGCAAGTGGTGTGGTCGGTCCAGATTCTTTGAGGTGGTTGGAGATGAGCGTTTTGGATTAATGCTGGATGAACGGCTCAGATGTGGCACTGAAATTAATGTATCAGTTGAACGGCCTAAATCTTCCGCTTGAAATTTTGTTGAAGGGGTGGAATTTTTGCTGATGCTGGTTGCAGCATTTGCTGGAGGACGCATGGTTGCGTGTTCTACGAGTGATCAGCTAAGGTATTCGATGTTTTTTATCGTGGAGCGTGTCAAGGGGCTGGGATGGTGAGAATGACGTTCTCAGATGGTGGAGAAACCGAGTCCTGGGCTATCAGCTGGCATTTTCCTTTGGAGATGTTGAGTTGTTGGTGAGAAGTTGCTGGTTTTGGGGCTAATTCAAGTGGATCTGGGTGCTGGGGTGAATGTGGAAGCTGGTGTGAGTTGTTTTCATTGTCGCTGATGACGAGGTGCTCTCAGAGCAGCAGCTTTCAAGCTGGATTCGCTGGTGTGTTGTGTGTGAGGCAGCGGCAAAGTAGAGTTGAATCATTGGAGTGTTTGCTGCTGGAGCTGGTGTTGCTGGAGTGAGCTGAGCCTGATTGTTGAGATGCTGGCTTCAGTTTCTCGCTGGGAGTTTCTCCTTCTGATCCTGACTGATCCTCGGAGCTGTCACTTTGTTCTTCAGAGTTTGTTTGGGTTGTCCACGGTTGCTTGTTGGGAAGAGCTTGGTGTAGAGCTACTAGCACTGGGAACATTAATGTCCGCATGGTTTTCTTGTTCAGTGTGGTGAGGATGGCACGGTCGAGAAGCTTGAGAAGGAGCTCATGGAGATGATGAGCCACATTCACACATTCGCCATTGAGTAGAGCTCCGTAGACCTGGAAACCTCCCCTAACACATGCACGCCCAGGAGCAGCTACACTCACGACTGAAAGCCAGGTTCAAACGGCTACTAGTTTATTTTCTCTATTCTAGGCATATGCTGGCGGTTAGAACCGCCAACAGGAGAGTGGTTTTGAGAGACCCCAGCGCAACTAGGGTTCCCCATCTCCTTTCCCATTCCATTGTACTTCAAGACTCCTGAATCGCACCCCCCTATTTGCATTATCTTTGACTTGAGTCTCTCTCCCCGCCGATCCACCACTTCTTTCACCCCTCCTCAGCTGGCGACCTCTGGAGATCAGGCGCCAGTTCTCAGATTGAGTTCTAGCGGTAGCAGCATTCTCATCCATCTCCGAATTTTCCCAGTAAACATTTGGCGACCACGGTGGGATGGATCGCTGAGAGAGATCAAGGAACGAGAACCTGGTAACCATTTGCATTTTTCGAAATTTTCTTGTTTGCAGAGATTCAAGACCACTCTTTCTCTCCACATCGAGTATGCCACCACCAACATGGGTACCCGGAACACGCCTCGCTGCAGCGACCACTAGAGGAAGAAAACTACACCAGCAAATTTTCGAAGAAATTAAAGATCTTTCAACTAGACCTCCTAGCGCTCTATCCGAATGAGGAGAAGAAGACCTTTGCAATCAACCCCAACATCAGCACCGAACTCTTCACCGGCCAGCATCGAGGAACCGACAGCAAACCCGAGCATCTCCTCCGAGATCTTCTCCGACCAGCAATCTGAGAGCCCAACTCCGAATTCGAGCAGAAGAACACCGGCTGCAAGCCAGAGAACTCGCCGGCAGAGCCTCCGAACTCTTCTCCGACAACAGCTCTGCTTTACCGACTAGACAAAAGAACAGCAAGAATTCCGGCAACAGATCTTCCCGACCAACGCTTCTTCCACACATCAGCCGCACGTTCTCCTACGACGAGCCTCCGACACTCTATCCCGGCATCGGCCAAGTCACCGAAGGAAAGCTCCCGAATGCACCAACAATCTTCCGACAGACTCTCCGACTGAGCACCCAAACCAGCACTGAGGACATCATCCGACGACGACACGACGCTAATCTCCACGCTGCCAAGACTCTGTTCGACCACGCCATCGAGTACGCCGGCCTAGAGACCATTGACGGCGAAATTGGGTCTGATCACCCCAACCAGTCCGACTATCCAAAACTCTTCGTCGAGCTTCATCTCGGCACCGGCACCTGGAAGACCAGCCTACACTCAGCACCTCGTCTCAACAAATCGATTGGAGACTCCACCGACAAGCCCAAGCCGAAGAAAGAAACGAAGAAGAAACTCCTGGAGTACGACTGCTACCCACTTCCGGACGAGTTTTCCTCTGAGCGCCCGAACACCAGCCCAGACGACTCATCGCCACCCAGTTGAACTATGATCCTGCCCAACAAGAGTGGACCGACTATGAGAAGTTCTACAGCATAGTAACCCTTAGAAGATTATACAATAGCTACTGCCGAAGACTAGCTTCGAAGCTCCAGGCCCGAAGATATTTCCGGAGCCTTAAGATTATCATTGACACCGATTCGACATTCAGCCAGATACCCGACAACATCACCGACAACCAAGTCAAGAGTTTGATGAAGACCTTCATCCCCGAGATACCAACATCCAAGATAGTTTTAGTGTACAAGAACCCACGGCCGAAAAGAGCCGCATGAACAAGCCGAGGAAAGCAGCCAGCAAACAACAAGAAGACACCGAAAGACTTCAACGACACCTCCAGCGAGAGTTGAAGAGACTAGAGAAAGAGAGAAAAGAAAATGCCACGCAGTGGTCCCACTTTGTACAAAGAGAAAGGTACATTACTGATGAATTGTTTCCCAAAATTGCAGCCGGCGAAGATGCCGGAAGGATTTTAGAAGGCTACCAGAATTTTAGGACACCACCTGCTTCTCCGACTGCAGCACCGGAGAACCCACCAGAAACCCAGCCGGAAGTTCAGCACACTCCCCAGCACAGCTTCCACAACCCACTCTTCCGAGGACAAACCGACCCAAGAACTTATTTCTCCTGGACTGTACCGACAGCTTCACCAGCAGTCCTCGGCACACTGTTTTCGACGCCAGTATCAGCTTCTACCTCGACCACACCGTTCGCCTCCGCACCAGACTTCTACAACTTCCAGCAACAACCAGACTCCCCGACGCTCAACTCAGTCGAATATGGCCTCCGACCGATATACATTGTTGACCCAGACGATCGACCAGCACATCACCAGCAATACGAGTTCGGCCAATCCTCCAAATACACACTTGACCAACTTTTCGACCAGACGTTCAGCAGACCCCACCAACAACCAGAACCAGACATCGATCTTCAGCAACCGGACTTACAGGTAATACTCCGACAATCCTCTCCGGAGACCTTGCTGAAGCCTGCCGGAGAACATCTGCTACCATCAACATCAACACTGCCACCACAGAACACTCCACTAACTACTTCGTCAAATGTCCCGCCAAACACTCCACCAAACACTCTGCCACACAGTCTACCAGACATTCCCCCAGACATCATCACCATGACAATGGTACTCCCTAACACGGTCATCGGCAAGCTTGTCACCTACCCACAATTCAAAGGGAAGAAGACCGAAGACCCAGAAAAGCACGTCATTCGCTTCAAGGAGGCCGCCCGAGTCAACGGCCAGCAAGACAACCTCGCATTCCTCTTCGGCTGCACCCTCAAAGGCCACGCCGGAGAATGGCTCCAGACGACCGACCCGAAACTCACCTTCGACGAGCTTACCAAAGCCTTCACCGACCACTTCAAGTCAGCACTCAGCCAGTCAGAGAAGCTTCAGAAGATACAGAACATCAAAATGCGTACTGGTGAAACTCTCGAAGAATACACTGAACGCTTCACCAAACACGCCAACCGCTGCAAGAGCTCTTCTACTGACATACTTTTATACCAGTGGTACATGTAGGGACTAGCTTCACACTTGAAGAAAGCTGCCACCAAAATCGACACCAGCGATTACAAGACTCTTTCCAAAGACTTGAAAGAAGTTCAAATCCGCCAACAAACTGCCCGAGTTGATGAACCGGAAGACTTTGACTCCGAGGAAGATGAGGACGACCTCCTCGACAGCCTCACCAGCAAGTCCAAGGACAAAGTCGGCATCCGAAAGATCCAGAAGCTCCTCACCAAATTCACTGCATCCGGCAACAAATCCGACGTCCGAACCGGCGTCTGGTGCACAAAATGCAAGAATGAAGGACACTCAGCCACTGACTGCAAACTCCAGATCGTCA